>NW_023461922.1:0-12290 GCF_013731165.1 Rhagoletis pomonella
GTACCACCCTAAAGCCAGTAAACTAAAGCTCACCAAAAAGCATTAAACCTTTGTATGGATGTATTTTGATTATTCCAGTAGAACTATTAAAAAAAAGGGGTCACCGAAAAATATCAAAAGGGCGGGGCACCTAGGTTCGGCCAAAATATAATTTTTTTTTTTGAAATTGGCTTGCAAAATTACTTTATACTCATGGGTGTACGGCGAACTTTTTTTGTTGGCTTGTAAGGTGGTAGGCTCTAATGCACATACATATTTATTACGAGTATATTCACTACTTACTACCTACTTATTGACATTTAAAAATGGTTTTCTCTTTTTTCAGGCCATGTGCGTCTATCGTGTACGTATGACACAAACTCTTAACATTGAATCTCAAAATCATGATGATATTATTTACAACTTCCTAATTGGTGGCGATGGCAATGTGTATGAAGGACGTGGTTGGGATGTAGTCGGTGCACATTTGCGTGGCTTCAATTCGGACAGTATTAGTTTCGCCTATATTGGTACATTCAAAAAACAAAAGCCATCAGAAAAACAAATGGATGTCACAAAATTATTATTAGAGGAGGGTGTACGATTAGGTAAACTCTCGCCGGATTATAAAATATATGGAGCATATATGTTGGATCCTACATCGACAGATGCAAGAGCAGATGAGTTGTACAACAGCTTCAAAGGTTGGCCACATTGGTCTGAGTATCTATTTTCTGCAAACGCAAAATGAAATGTGTCATATATTTTAAAAGTATAAAAGAAATATATTTTCTTACATATTATGCAGAGTGAAACGTTGCTAAGCCCATTTTTTCTACAAAATTGAATGTGTATATTACATAAAAATTAATAGTTTCTTAAAAGATCCAATTACCTGTTTTATTTCAAACTTTTTCAGTTCAGTGATGTGCAAACCTTCTAAGTAGAAAATAGTCACAAATGATGTTATAAGTCCCTGATATTACACAAGGTCTTCTACAACTTTGGGAAATTTTATTCCTTTGAAGTGTTCTAGCTTGAAATATGCAGTTAAAATTTTTGCAAATATGTATGTACTTGAAGAAACTGAATTTTAAATGCTTGTATTCCCTCCTGTACTATTTTAAAAACTGGACTAAGCAACTCTTCGTTTTAAGCTAGCGATATAGTACGTTTTTATACATACATACTGTACATATGTTCATTTTCTATTATTATTAGGAAATAAAAATTTTTAATAAAAGTGTAATAATTGTAGAAAAATATTCATTTTAAGTATATTTAAATAGTTGCAGTACAATTACATACATGCATTTTTATACATATGTATGTACATACGTATCTACTACACAAAATATGCCGGCGACCTTAGTCGAATAAGTAGTAGTGCTAGAACATATTGGAGAAATTACAGTCTATATATTTAACTGTCGACCTCGTTGTCGAGTTGACATAAAAAGGGACACCTCGACACCACAGGGTACTAAACGTAGTCACAAATGTTTGAAACAATGCAAAAACAATGTTCCAAAATTGTCGCTTTCGAATAGTTTTATAATGATTGAACAACTTCTTCTTCTTATTTGACACCAAACCATTTCTCGGTTTTGACCCAAACTAAAAACCTTAGTGAGTTGCACTCTCCTTCGCAAAATTACGCCGGTTGTACATCCCGATTGCAGACCGCTTCCTTTGCACTTCGTGTCTCAAATTTATTTCTGGGCGCCCATGCTTTCCACACATGGATGCCGAGCGGACAAATATTTTCAATAGAGCAAAATTATTCATGCGTAAGACACCGTCTATAAGTACTTTTACGCTCTTAACTACATATTACCATGCCACTTTAAAGCTCATACAACTCGTCAAACCAACTTCAAAGGAACCCGTCGCTGGCATTAACGAGCCATAGATCTTGCAAGTAATAATTGCCTTCTTTTCTAATATGGAAGACGCTGCGCAACTGCTACTGTATTGAGGCCAACGGTATCATTATTACCTGCACTCATTAGCTGAACTGTCGAAGGACGAACATCTCATATCGGAAGGCGCAGAGAAGTCCTTACAAATTTAGACGGAGCTTACAGTTGTGCTCAACGTCATTCAACATAGCCGCATCAGTTTAGCGGAAATTGCACGGCGTCGTAGAGATACCTTCTCTGCTTGCGCGTCTAAAGTCGACGACAATGTGCTGAATACCCATTCTTCTACTGCCTTATTGGCGCTGTAATCGATCAGTCGATTCGTATCGAGTTCTTTTGGTGTGCCAGCTGCCGCCAATTGGATATGCCCAGTGAATCTCAGTTGTCGTTCTTTCTTTGTTACCTGCATCGCGATCCGCGTTGTATATTTTCAAAACTTATTTAAAAACTTTTCCAGAAATAGAATAACTGTGAAAATCTGGTCTTGTTGGATTTGCCAAGCCTAAATCTATATTGATTAGGTCCAATCAGTTGGTTCATGAAGGGCTTCAGCCTTTCCAACAGAATCGGCGAATAGGCCTTGTATGTCCTATTAAAAGGCGCATCTACTTCTCGTAGATTGGTCATTCTAACATTCGTTTCAAACGCCTGCTTTACCGAAACCAACAGATCTACAGAAATTGTACCAGTAGATGCAGAATCAGCGCAAGAAAATCTTCAAATGCGGCCGTTTTAATTTTCAGGGAAGGCGAAGATACAATTTTGTCGGACTGTGTTATTAAAAACAAAAAAACTCTTGTAAAATTTATTTTTTTTCTGGCCAAATTAAAATTGCGGTTATGACTTGAAATCACCCAATGTCGCAACAATTCTGAGCAAGAACAGTTTACATGAGATAAACTTAACTCAGTGGGCAGTACACAGGCTTGTTACGCCGAAGTGTCGCGGCTCAAATTCCCTTGGCCTCGATGAAAAAATCTGATGAGGAGTTTTGGTGATCTCCGGGATTACAGCTATAACTTCTACCTTTGCATATTTTTATTTTATTTTTTTTTCGACTACCTCGATAGGCATTAGCAAACTTTCGAGTGTATTTCTGCCATAAGAACATCTTATCGTAGAAAAGCATCTGCCGTACGGAGGCGGTTTAAAACTTTAGGCCATGGACAATATAGAAAAACGCAACACCTAACCGGAATGTGATCGCGAAATATTTTGTTCTTGAAACAATAAAATTTTTTAAATTCTATTGAACTTGAACTAGCGTAATTATATGCGGTAGTTTTGTGGCGCATTTGATCAAAAGTTCGGACGAAAGGATCAACTCCAGATGTGGTGTTTTATTTTAAAACAAAGTTCAGAATTTTTCTAATACATTTCTATTGCTTTTTTGAGTACAACATAGCAAAATTCTTGATAGTCGATGGAAAGTTCTTGTGAAAGCTTTCTCAAATCAAAAAGAAGGTTTTCAGGTAGATCTCTCAGGCGTAAAAAAAATTTTTCACAAACAATTTCGCAATTTTCTGACAAATTGTTTGTCGCTCAAATCGGCGTCAAAATATATACTGTTGAAAGAGGGAAATTTTCAAAAGAAAGGGGAGCATTAATATCCGTACTTTAAATTTCGCAAACAAGAGATTACATACATATGTATCGTACATCTTAATTGAAAATGTAAATGTATACACTCCCATGCACTTGAATAGGGACAGTAGTGCCTTTTCGCTTTTTTCTGGGATATCTTTCTACAATTTATTTTCCACTATTTTTTCATTGAAACACATTCATTCTCTAACAAAAACCATCGGAACAAAAGTGTCAAACTTTGTTAAAAATTAAAAAAAATATATAAAGTTCAACAATTTTATAATGAGCTCGAGGCCATTTTTTAAATGAAATTGTGGAAAAGCAACAATAATTAAAAAATGACCTCCAGCTCATTATAAAATTGTTGAATATAATTGTTATAAGGCCAAAAAATAACAAAAACAAATAACTTAAGGACGAGCACACCTAAAAGTTAAGCATTCTAAAAATAGAATTATTAGCACAAACCAACAAAACCAACAACCACATGATCAAGTGAATTGCAGCGGAATAGCTGCGCTTGATTGTGTTGGCATAACAAAAATGAAAATAGTGGAAATAAGCAAAAGATAATTTACAAGGCGTACTTAGCACGGTGCATAGGCAACTGGCTGAGTCGGTTCGAATCCTACTGAAAGAAGTCTGATGAGGAAATGTGGTGATTTCCGAAATAGCTATCACTTCTACCATTTTTTCAAATTATTGTTGCTTTTCCACAATAAATTTTCATTTAAAAAATGGCCTCGAGCTCATTATAAAATTGTTGAATATAATTGTTATAAGGCCAAAAAATAACAAAAACAAATATATAAAATTTTCATAAAAATTTCAAAAAATTTTCTCAAAATTTATTTTTCATCAGTCTCGCTTTTTTTAATTAACAAACTTGAAGGGCGTCAGTAACAAATTTGTTAAAAGTCTTGTGTAATTCGTAGCTGCTTCAAACTTGCAAACTGGAGGATAACACAGAAAAAAATTATAACTCTTTGAAAAAAGTTAGAAGATTTTATGATTTTTCCTTAACCACAGAGGTTAAAACTTAAGATTATATGGTTCTTGTTAGAGAATGAACTGTATTTTAATTAAAAAAAATGCAAATTAAGAGCCCTTTGCAGCTCTCAGAGAAATATTTTTCGATCAACATTTCTTAAAGCAGTTTGCACCTCTCAAAAATGCAACAGAAATATTAAAAGATATTTCTTATGATTTTTCTTTAGAACTGTCCCTATTCAAGTGCATGGGAGTCTATGTATATGTAGGTACTGCCAACAATTTTTCGCATAGATATTCATGTAAGTAACTAACATATGATACATTTTTTTCTATTGTGACATACGTAACAAAATTTTTTTATTATGTCGTTTTTACAAAATTCTGAGCTAAGAAACGTTATGCAAAAACTATACCGGGAAATGCATAAATTTTATAAGAAAAACTTTATTTTTTATCTAGTCAAAAAATCTTGAACATACAAATTTTTAAGAATATTACACAAAATTATTGTTTGGTATTTAACAGTGTGTTGAAAAATTAACATACATATTTTTATGCTACATATTAATTTAAGGCTGGCGGCAGAGTTATTGCGGATAGGCGATGCGAGGAGCGAAGCGATATTTGTCAATGCGGTAAGCTAAGTGTCTTCAACAGCTTGATGAAAATATTCTATATCAGGGATTGCCGCAACAGGGATGCGTTTTAAAGACACGCTTTTATGAGTGATTAATAAAAAAAGAAAGTTCGATCTACACAAAACCCATGTGTGTAGTACATACAAAAACTCATGCAGCGATTTTTAACTTTTTATGACACTATGACTACTATGACTACTCTGACCTCAGCCTAATAGTGTATATTGTGTGTTTTTACGAGAAGTAAGGTGCACAAATGTGAATAAATTTTTTATTATATATAATTATATCTGCAGCTATTATAAATAAATGTCATTTGTTATTGACGTATAAAAAGCAACAAAAATTGTACACAAACAAACATAAAAATCAATATCTTATATAAAGCTATAATATACATACTATGTATAGGCAATAAATTTTCTAGAAAAGTGCAATTTTAGTTCAGAGATATTGCAGACAAATTAGAAAATATTCGACCTGTTAAATACTTTCATTACCATTCAAAAAACTTTTTCAAAGTTTATACTTTATTATAATAAAAATAAAAACGTGAATAAATCTATTGTCATGCAAATATGTTACTAAAAATTTTGAATAAGCATGTAAAATTTTATAAAATAAATGTTTTTTAACAAACTAAAACTTTTCTTAGCTTATTGATTCAGACATCTGCATCAAACTTTTCAAAAACTCTGTCACCATGTTCAAAATTATTAAATTTCTAAATAAATTTTTGGCAGCCTTTAAATTTACATTGATGGCAATAATAGAAATTCCTTTTCTTTACTAGTATTGGCTATATTTCTTTTTTATTTAATAATTAATATTATCATAGTAGCCAAATATAGTAAAATTGCGTTTTTAGTTTTTCCCTTTGACGTCAGTAATTCAAAAAATGATTTAAAAAATTCAGTGAAATGTCCTTAGAGAAGAAGTATGGGTTCCAAATTAAAGAGGAAATTCTGTAGAATTTAAGCGGATTCAACTTTTTGGTGCATAGGGACTGGTAAGTATTGAAAATTTCATTTTAAAATTGTATCCCTGAAATTGCGCAATATTTGTTTAAAAAAAATATGTTTTAAGGGCTTATATAAAGTCGATAATATCCTCGAATTTGGTCGTTCTAACTTTATTAGCTTAAAAAGTACCTATTCGTCCTTATGAATCAAAAAATTTAATGTTTTTCTAAAGAAAATTCCTCTTTCATTCATATTTTTGAAATCATAAAAACCTTTAAAATAAATCCTGATATCAGAGAGAAAAAATAAAAATGCCACTTTAAATAATAAAGTAGGTTTCAAACCCATTTATTTATTATATATTTTATTGTGGGAGAGCTTCTCCAACGATGTATAAGCAGTTTCGATTTAAGTTTTTGAAAATTAATGAACATCTAAATCCCGGGACTAATCCCGGGATTGTGAGAGCGACATACCAAAAATCTCGGGATCGTTAAAAACGAAAAATTAACATCCCTACTACATACCGTTATGTATAATGTGCAGGCCCAATTAAATATATAAAAAAATTATAGTCGAACCACTGTTTGCCAAGTTTTAACGTATTATTTTTGTTGATATTTAATTTTGTTATTTTTTTATAAAAATATACTTCATTCTTTAACAAACCCCGTAAAAATCCAAGTTTCCAACTATGGGCAATTTAAAAGAAAAATTCAACAAACATTCGTACAAAATTTCGAGCTTTTTAAAAATTCTAAAAAATCAACCGTAATTTTTATCCATTTACCATAATCATAATCTAGTTAAAACTCGAAATTTTTACGAAGATTTGTTGATTTTTTTTTAATTGCAAAAATTTGCACTCGATTGGTACATTTGTGCAGATTTGTGCAGTTTTATATTAGGTTATTGGTACCAAATAAAAATATTGGGACAAGTTTTTTTTGTAGTCAAAATATTGGTACAATACAGCAATCTTCTATTGAAACAAATAATTTTTCGTGATTGGGATAAAGAAAAATATTTGGGTATTCACACAATTGGGATAGGATTTGCACCAAATTTTGGCAAATGCCCAATCGTGTGACACTGCCTTTAAACTCGTATTTATACGGATGTTATTAAAGAATTAACTATAAAAAACTCACCAAAATTAAATCAAAAATAATAATATTTTAAAACTTGTCAAAATTTTGTGCGGCTATAATTTTTTTCGGTTACTGTACATATGTTGACTATGATTACTCAACCGTGCAATCATAGTAGCACAATGCCATTAATATTTGAATTACAAACAGTGTTGCCAGGTCTTCGTCATGAGAAAACGTCCCTCTTGGTCTGAGAAAAGTCATTTCCTACCCAAAAACGTCTTTTTCAAATGAATGTACAAAAAATTGTTCTTATTAAACTTTTATTGTATACAAAGGTATATATGTACTTAAGGTATATAAAAATGTCAATTCGACAGAGCACATTTAAAATTCATTGTAAACTGGTTTAAGATCGTTAATATAAAAATAATTTTATACATACACTTGTGATCAGCTGATCAAGTCATCAACAATTTGATCGAATTTGGCTGTTTCTCTCTCGTTTAGTTAATGTATATTATTTTTCCATAAAAGCCTAGCTCTTTAACAAACAAAATTTATATCCACAAAAACTGTGCAAAAATTATAAAAAATCTGCAAAATTTCAGCAAGATTTTCAACTTTTTATTCAGATTTTTTTTTAGAGTATGCTGTTTGATAGCCCATTAAATTTCAGGGCAATAATGTGCAAGTTTAAAGGGCGTTGATTTTTAATGTTTTGTTTCTTGTAGACATTTGGTTAGGGGCTCGGTTGTCGAAAACGCTAAATTACATTCCGCTAGGAAGGAGCATAGCAATATTTCAGTCATTTTTGCGTTCATTTTGCTGCTTTTGCGAGCGTGCGTGTTGCAATAGATCGGCTCCCCCTGATTCTGCTTTTAATGTGCAATTGCAAACATTACAGCAAGCCTCGTAACCTCAAGTGTTTACACAACCAACCTTTGAACACGGGATCCTTAGTCCAAGAATCCAAAAAAAAATCTTCTGAAGCAGCTGCAGCAAAACACAAAGATTGTAAAGATTTATTAAGAAAATAATTCAAAATCAGTTCTTCTTGCCAGATTTAGTAACAAAGAAAAATTACTGGAAAGTTAAAAAACGTCATTTTTTACGTCCAAATGACATTAAAAACGTCAACCTGGCAACGCAGCTTACAAACAAAATACGGGCAGGAATTTCAAAATTTCAACCCTGTTTGTGTGAAATATTTTATTTTAATCAGTATTTTTCTTTTAATCAATCTATGTTGAAATAAGAGTTAAAACAAAAAAATATTTTGTCACCGGTTGTCTCTCGGTAAGCATTGCCAAACCTCTAAGTAAAAAAACTGAATTCGAATGGATTAGTTTCTACAAAATTTTAGAGAATGTGAAAATATTTTCTTAAAAAAATTGGTGCTAATCTTTTTAACCCAACATTTTTCTTTTTTAATACCACTTTCAAGGAAAGAAGTATTATTGTTAGAGAAAAACGCGTTTTAAAAGGTTTTTTTAATACAGTCCATGTTTCTAATAATTGTGAATCGAGTCAAATTATTTTTTTTTTATGATTCGTTCGAAGAAAACGAGCTTACTTTGTGGTAGGGAAAGATCCTAGAGAGAACAATCCTAAACCGCCTTTTTCGTTTCACAGAAACTGACAGCGGATTGTCAGAAACACAGTTCGGTTTCCGCCGCAAGAGAAGGCATAAGATAGCAGCAATAAAATATTGTTGTGAAAACTAGTTTTAAAAGGATATTGTTTGTAATCGAGTACCAGAACCATAGTATCATATCGAATGGCATAAACTCACATTACAAGGATAATGTTATTAACAATTCTTCCCGATATAAATTGGATTTTAAAGAGCAGAAATTTGTAATATAGTCAGTCTCTACGTGTTGTTACACAATATGTAAGTGTTTGACCGAGATTCTTTTCCGATTTTTCGCGCGCGCCTTAATGTTGTGGCACAAAAGGGGTCCCTACAGTTTTAGGTCGACTCTGAACGGCGATTATGTTTTACTGGGAAGCTGTTTTCAAGCTTTGTGCACTTCTAACCATTACACCACAGCGGCCTATATACGAGACCTATATTCAGATAAATTTTTTTGGATTTTGGTATCGATATTTGGAATATCGAGTCTTTTTATTCCGATATTAATGGGTACCCGATATTTTTAAAGCGATACTTTAAATGAGTACCATATCGATACTTTCTGTTCGATATCGTGTCCCTATTCGTATGTCACGGTCGTCAAAACTCGAGAACGGCTGAACCGATTTGAATAATTTTTTTTTTTTTTGTATTGTTCGGTATAATACCAGAACCAATGATATCGCACAAAATGGGAGGGTTGCCACCTATCTGAAAATTTTTAAACCCAATTATATTGATAAAATAAATGAATTATTACAATATGGGTATCAAATTAAAGAGGTTTAAGAAAGATAACTGCAGGAAATATTTTTGAGAAGGGCTACCACCAATTTTGAAATTTTAACTCAGTTAAATTGATAAAGAAGATGAAATATTGCTTTGTGTGTATCAAACTAAAGAGTTATAAGAAGGCTTACAGTCGAAAATATTTTAAACTAGGGTTGCCACCTGTTAAAAAATTTTGCGCAATTTAATTGATAAACTAAATGATATATTACAATATAGATATTAAATTTAAAAGGTTTAAGAAAGATAACAGCTGGAAATTTTTTTGAGGAGAGTTGCCGCCTATTTTAAAATTTTAACTCAGTCAAATTGACAAAGTAACTGAAATATTGCAATGTGTGTGTCAAACTAAAGAGTTTAAAGAAGGCTCACAGTTAAAAATATTTTAAAGGATGGTTGCCACCTGTTAAAAAGTTTAGCGCAATTTAATTGAGAAACTAAATGATATATTATAATATAGATATTAAATTAAAGAGGTTTAAGAAAAGTAACTGCTGGAAATAGTTTTGAGAAGGGTTGCATCCTATTTGAAAATTTTAACTCAGTCAAATTGATAAAATAAATGAAATATTGCAATGTGGGTATTAAACTTTAGATTTTTAAGAAGGCTTTCAACCGAAAATAAGTTTGAAGAGGGTTGCCACCTGTTCGAAAATTTAACTCAATATAATTGATAAAATAAACGGCTTATTACAATAAAGGTATCAAATTAAGGAGGTTTAAAAAACATGACTGTTGGAAATATTTTTAAGGAGGGTTGCCACCTATTTTAAAATTTGAGCTCAATTAAATTGATTAAATAAATGAAATATTGCAATATGGGTATCAAACTAAAGAGTTTTAAAAATACTTACAGTCGAAAATATGTTTGAAGAGGTTTGCTACCTGTTTGAAAATATAACTCCATTAAATTGATAAAATAAATGAAATGTTAAATATGGGTACCAAACGAAAGGTATTTGAGGAATCTTGATTTGAAAATAATCTCAATAGAATTATGCAATATGTAAAAGTAAACTGAAAATATTTGAATCAAATGAAATATTACATAACTGGTTCGAAACGGAATACGTTTGGTAAAGCTTTGCTAGAGACATTTTTTTAATTTTTTTACTTATCCAAATCCGGACAGTTTAAATGAAGAGAGAGAGTTTACAACATCTCATCAAAAGAAGTGATCATATTATCAACGAGGAGTTGGTATAAAAATTACGCACAAAAAAAATTAATAAAGAACTACTGATACAAATGAAACAATATAAAAAGCGTATCGAAAAAAATATCCCATGAAGTGTATAATGAAATCTTAAAATTGTTATCACCATTCCCTTACATTAACAGTTAAATTTTAATCATAAACAATTTCGTTCAGTCGCCATAGACTACTAACTATATTGAGTAAAAAATTTTTAATAACATCAGATAATATTATTATGATTATGATAACTATTACTATTGTGAACTCCTGTTATATGCCCAAACAAACATTCCCAAATCAAAGCGAATTCAGAAGGGCATTTACGATCGCATGATGCAAGCAGCGTTGCCGTTTTGGTCCAATTGGACCAAAATTGGTAGGCTCATTATCCTTTGGTAGTTTGGTTGGTAGGATGAAGCTTTTGGTAGGCAAAAGTGAAATTTCAACCAAATTGAGCAATAAAATTTGTTTGCTTAAGATTGCATACTTCCAGTGCTATCTACTATTTATAGTAACTCTAAAAATATCTATGAATGGTAACTCTGTATTCATAGCAAGCAAAGGAAATAATGACAAGAGAAAGAGTGAAAGAAAGATGTTAAATGTCAAAAACTTGGCCTTTGCGCGCCTTTCTTCAATTGAATTTAACAAACAAGCGAAAAGATTAGTGATGGACAAGTAAGTTAATTTTGCTTTAAATTTGTTACTTTTTAATCGTTGTTTATTTGCAGGTATATCTATAAAGCCTCTAAACCGTCCGAAGTAAGTGTGGACAATAATAACGACGACTTGTTCAGGTAAAAAATTGCGACTAAGTAGGCATGTACATATGTGTCAATTAACAAATACTGAAAATTCTCGTGGTGATGAAAACTCGCCTGCGCCCAAAAACCAAACTCAGAAATAAACTAACCATCAGTACAATAAATAGTATTATGCACTGTAAAGAACTAGTACAAAAGGCTGATGCACATTACGTGTGGTCCGCCAAAAGAGATCTCAAAGATGTATGATTTTTTTTACAAACGTTTTGTATACAATTAGGGGATATAAAAACTTTTTTTTTTTGATATATTATAGGATATAAAAACTTTTTGTTTTTAAACGAATAAAATGCTTGAAATTGTATTGTCGAAGAAAAAAAAAACGTTTGAAATGAATTGAATTGATCTCAAAGATATATATACTCGGTACGTTTTTTTTACAAACGTTTTGTGTACAATATTTTTATACCCGAGCGCACTTGTGCACAAGGGTATTATAACTTTGTTCACATAACGGTTGTTTGTAACAGGCAAAACGAATCGAGATAGATATAGACAAATGTATACATAAATGATCAGAATGAAAAGAGAAGTCGATTAAGCGGTGACTGTCTGTCCGTCCGTCCGTCCGTCCGTCTGTGCACACGATAACTCGAGTAAAAATTGAGATATCTTAACGAAACTTGGTACGTGAACTTCTTTTGGGCGTGGGACGGATGGTATTGAAA
>NW_023461922.1:12390-22201 GCF_013731165.1 Rhagoletis pomonella
CACTCAAAATTGATACTTACAATGAGCTTCAGACGGAAAACATGAATTTTATAAATTTTTGGAAAATGGGCGTAGCCACGCCCACTTATGGTTACATGTGTATATCTTGGTAACCGCTACACCAATTTCTTCCAAACTTGGCACAGTTGTTGGCCTTAGTACAGCATACTAAATGGCAGAAAATTTAAAAAATCGGACAATAACCACGCCTACCTCCCATATAACGGTAATTTTCAGAAAAACGAAAACTGCGATATTTTAGTAACTACTGAAGATAATTCACTCAAAATTGATATTTGCAATGAGTTTTAGACGAAAAATAAGAATATTACAACATTTTGGCAAATGGGAGTAGCCACGCCCACTTATGGTTACATGTGTATATCTTGGTAACCGCTATACCAATTTCTTCCAAACTTGGCACAGTTGTTGGTCCTGGTACAGCATACCAAATGGCCGAAAATTTCTAAAATCGGACAATAACCACGCCCACATCCCATATAACGGTAATTTCGAGAAATACAAAATCTTCGATAAATCAGTAAATATTGAAGCTAATTTATTCAAAATTGATGGTTGCAACAATTCTTTACCAAGAAATACGTTTATGACAAAATTTTGGAAAATGGGCGTAGCACCGCCCACTTGTGATCACATATATGTATCTCGCTAACCGTTCTAGCAATTTGTACCAAGCTCGGTATGGTTATTGTGCTTGCCACATAAAAGCAAACCGTTGAAAATTGTTGAAATCGGACTAAAATTGAGGCCGCTTTTCATATAACGGTAAATTTCAGAAATGCTTGAAATTTCAATATTTCGAAATTTAAGGACGCTAATTTACTTAAAATGTATACACCCCGGCTTATCATGTAGCGGTAGCTTTCGGAAAGGTGGAAAACATATATTTAATACTTGCGCCGGGTATTTAATGTTCGGCTCCGCCCGAACTTAGAATTTCTTACTTGTTGATACTTAGGTTGTTCACACTTGCTTGGTTATCAGGTTATCTGGTTAAAAATTATTATTCTGTAGTGTATTTTATTGTTGTAAACTGAATAAAAAATATAACCACATAACCAGATAACCTGATAACCAAGCAAGTGTGAACAACCTAACTTTTATTTAAACGCATAAGATGTCTGAATTTGTTGTTTTATACATCAAAATGTTTGATATGAATTGAATTAATATCAAAACTATATACAGTGCTTATAACTATTTTTTATACGATACGTTAATTAATTTATTTAAACGCCCGAATTTATTTTGTGTAAACTTCAAGTATTGCATGAATGGATAACCAACTGTAGCACAGTAAACCATATTATTTGGTATTTTAATTTATGCCTACTGTTAATCTGCAAAACCTGTAAATTAATAAAATCTCGTTTTATTGATAAAAAATTGTTTGGTAGTTTGCAAACTGATTTGGTAGGCTTTTTGGTACCTTAATATTCTCAAGTGGCAACGCTGGATGCAAGTGTTAAAATATAAGAGCTGCAGAACTGAACCACTCAGGAACAATTTTTTACAAGGGCGTGTAATTTCTGGCGTATGCCAATGACATCGATTTCATCGGTAACAAAAACCTCGAGGTCTGTCCCGCCTTAGTTGGATAAAGAAGCAAAGCGATTGGGTTTAGTGATCAACGAAGACAATTCGAAGTATCTCCTGTCATCAAACAAAGAGTCAGAGCATTCCCGCCTGTTGCCAGTTGTAATATCGAGGAAGAAGAGAATATTATTTACTTGGGAACCAGCACTAACACCGATAATAGTGTCAGCATGAAAATCCAATGGAGAACTACTCTAGCCAACAAGTGCAACTTTGGACTGAATAGGCAATTCGGGAGTAAAGTTCTTTCACGACGTACAAAAACCACACTCTATAAGTCACTCATCGTCGCTGGTGGTAGCAGAGGAAGAGAGAGACCAAATGGAGAAGGACTTGGCTTCATGTGGCATTTCCCATTGTCGTCAGTTGGCACAGAGAGAAGCGACTGGCGTTCTTTATCGATCTCGGCCAAAATGGTTTAGGCGTTTACAGCGCCGAATAAGAGGAAAAATATGCAAATGATAATTGACGGAGTGGGAGGACCTTCTTCTTGATGCGTCTGAAGGAACTAGAAAAACATTCCTTATCACATTGGTTATGGCAATGGTTCCTGCAAACAATTACATAACCTTAGCTATCGCTTCGCCTGGAATTGATACCAGGTAGAAACATTGCTAAATAATTCAGCTCTTAAGCTGCCATTGAACATATAAATCATCGAAACTCCTACTTGCAATTTTTCCAGAATATCCGGTATGGAAAAAGTAGTACACAAATTTAAACTAACTATTTGGGATCACTGCACGTTGGCACATAAAAACTTGCTTGGGGTTCTTGATCGATTGTCGTGGGATTTGCATGGACGTTCAACCATTCGGGAATGTATTGATATTGCTCTCAGGAGATTTTACACAAGTATTGTCTGTAATTTCTTGATTAACATTAGATAAATGCTTGCCTGAAATAGTCAACATTGCGACAAGACGAACATACCATACATACACTGATAATTTTTTTAACTTACGAACATCGAAAGGAGAACTGAGCGAAAGAATGTTTCTTAATTAAGAAAACTAATTATAGGCTCAGTGAACGAGCTATTCTTGCTGCGAAGAATAAGGATGTCTATCAACGAAATAAGAGTGGCATTGACAACAGTCGTTGTTGAGCTAGTCTGCTCTTTTACCAGACCGCCAGGCCAATTGCTCACTTTGGTGAATACCACTAATGATATACAATCCAGCATTCAAAGTTAGGAAATAACTGTTTAGCTGAGGGAGAGCGGGAGACCAGGTTTAGAGTTGTGGTTGAGTTAGAGTAGTTGAGGAGGTAGGGATTACCTTTGCGAGTGTTTATGTATCGACCTCAGTGGGCCCGTATGGTGTATAGGTGCACATCAATTCAGCCACGCACTTCATATGCCTGATATGCGAGAGAGTAAGAAAGAGAGAGAGAGAGAGAGAGATATGCGGGCACGCTGATGAAGCGGTAGGGCAAGATGTCACCCCTTTACCGTGTATTTATTGGGGGACTCCATTGGAGGAGTCATGCTCTAGCTGCCGTAGACTGATGTGCAATGAGCTGGGATTTATCCAGGGATGCTTTCATGCATCATGTAAGCAGTAGCTTAATACCATATCAAAAATTACTCCGAGAGTGGAGTGTGGATGATATTTAAACCACCGTGTGATAGCCAAGCTGGGTTAGCGTTGACCATAGCTGAAAATTCCAGCGACTTATCACTTCACTAAGTTCAGCGAAGAGATATTTGAGAATTCCATAAAAAATTCATACCTAACTAAGAACGAGCGAATTACTCTTAAACACAAGTGCGTGTGTGTGTACGCTGTGCTTAGTTTATGCGGGAAATGCAATATAAATGCGTCTGTGTGTTCGCTGTTCTATGTTTATACGGGAAATGCATAAGTCGTTTAAACAATAACATATACGTCGATAAACACCGTTGTGGAAAAAGACGAATCAGTTAATTATCCAACGGAATTTTTGAACTCGATTGGTCTTCCAGGGATGACCCACATACTGAGTTGAAAATAGGTGTACCAATTATCACGCTGTGGAATATTAATCAGCCAAAACTCTGCAACGTTTCGCGACTCGCAGTTAAGATATTTATGAAGAACATAGTGTAAGTAAATATTTGTACGTGGCCTTTCAAAGGTAAAGAATTCCCATGATTCCGACCGATACACCATTTTGATGTAAAAGATTGCGATTTCCAATTCGATTGGCATTCGGAATAACAATCAATAATGCTCAAGGTTAACCTTTGGAAAAGTGCGGTTTAGATTGAGATGTTGCGTGTTCCCGTGTCGGCAAACCAAATATCCTTGATATCAATGCAGAGAATGGAAAAACGACAAATATTGTGTGCACACAAGTACTTATTACCAAATCAAACTCATATGAAACGTATGCTTTGTTTCGTTAATAATTTATCATCGATGTAACAGGAATATGCTACAGCAGAGTGGCTGGGTATAGCTAGTTTATATATATAGAAGATAAAGAGAATTATTAGCGAAAATTTAAACGGCAATTTTTGTGAAAGTATTAGCAAATTTCAGTGCATCTAAAGTTTCTGAGGCGTTGTTTAGATTTGCTTGAGAATTGTAAAAATCGGTAAATCCCAAGTAGCGGTTTCTGTAACATGCCACATTTGTTCGCTACATCGTGATGTGATAAAAAGAAACGCTGGCAGCAAGGTTGCAAAAAAATTTATGTTCGAAAAATATCTTGATATGGAAGGAACTGCTTTACACTGCCAAGGAAAAAAATTGCCAAAACTCAACGCAATTATTAGCAACTTCAATCTTGCACTTTGTTATACTAAAATTAATTTTTTTAGAGTCTAATTAAAAAGTTTGCAATTTAGGTGAAACCTTACAGAATTTCTTTAAATTTTGTACAAAGTTTGATCCAAAATCTGAGATCTACCACATTTTTTTAAAATCTACCACTTGTTTTTCCAGATTCTACCGCACAGAATTTTTTTTATGTTCGATCACTGATCCTCGGTTGGAGCGATTGCCAAACAATTTTTGCTTTTTATTATTTATTTATTTTTTTAATTTTTATTTATATAGTTAATTTTACTTTATCTTATTTACATTTGCTTTAACTTATATCACATTTTTTATTTTACTATTCGCTAACTTAAATTTTTAGAGTTGAACTTTATTAAAAAGTCAACAACAACTAACTGAAAGCAACGTTAAAGAAATATAGAACTCTAAAAAAAATGAATAAAAACGAAATAAATGAAAATTCTACAGGCCGTGGGACTCGAACCCATGACCTTACGGCCCATTAATCCGCAATATTGCCGTCTGTCAGGGCAAAATTATTATGCGCATTTGTGTGCTAGTTTATCTGCATAAGCATACTCGTCTGTGTCGCATTTTAGCCTCAAAAGCTCCAAGAAACAGCAGCGTTGCCGCGGCGATTAATCGCTATCTTCCTTCCACGAAGTAATACTAAAGTTCATCGTTAAATAGGCTTATCCTAGTGGCAAAAGGACACTAGAGGATAACGCGCTATCCTAAAGACCACGGAAACTGTTCTATCAAATTGCCTTCTATGTACGAATGTAGGCATGTGGTAATGTGTCGTATGAATAAAAACTGAACAATTCCTTTTTCTTTAAATTTCAGACCTTTTACTTAATTGTGATTGAATAAATCGAAATGAAATTTAAGGAAAAGCAATAATTGCTTCGTTTTTATTCATACGGCCCAATGTGTGAATTCTTTTATTTATGTACATATGTATGTAAATTGGAAATTTAGTACGCAATTGTATGTTCACAAGTATGTATATATGAATATACAATGTAGGTATGTTTCTGACTATGTTAATAAAAAACTTTGCAAATTAATAGATGTTTCCAGATTTGTGCATAGTGTTTGAACGAACATTCACATTCTCTATTACATAGTCTTGTGAGCACTGATACAGACATATGTATGTATGTACATATTTACTATATATGCAAAGCCATATTTGTTTGTACATTTGTACGTATGTATGTATGAACATTAGATCACGTCAAAAAAAATCCTGCAATGCGACCGGAATAAAACTCAAATTTTAGAATATAATCAATATAATTTTCCTGGATCAATTAAAACACTCGAAACTGTAAGAATACATTAATTACATGCCATTTTAGTATTGTGCATGCCCAGATTCCTTAATTTCAAAAACAGAAAATAAAATAAAAAATAGTATGGCGGCACCTCTTTTACAATTGTCCTAGAGAAGTGAGATTCATGGAGGATCAGTACTATATCAAATGCTAAAACTTGAGTCTTATTTCGATCGCATTGCAGGATTTTTTTTTATTTATTTTTTTTTGGCGTGGTCTAATGTATGTACGTATATTCCATGAAGAATATTTTTTATATATTCATGCATTTACACTCTTTCGCATCTTAACAAAGTCTTTGGTGTCAGATATAAAGATGATAACTCTACTTCGCTTTTTAGAAAAGTGCAGCTTGCATTTTCGATGCAATATTTAAAGCATCTGGGAATCTACTTATGTATACTTGATGCTTTATAAGCCGGGTTTAGATCATTGTGGGATGTTAAGGTTTTTTTTTTATCTTAGTATGCATTTCTTATAAATAATTTAATTTAGCAAAGTTAACCAACAAAAATAGAGTTACCATTTTTTACCTGACTCTACAAAAATGAATGCAAATGTACACTTATGTTTAAAAAAATAGCAACTAAACATATTGTGGGCTTGTATTAAAACCCTTTATCCGCAATTTTTACTAATTTTGCGATCTTCTGATATTGGAATATGTATGTCGCTCCGTCTTTATATACATATATATGTACAAGTTATATACATATGTGTCTATTTATTTATGCTGCTATTAGAATATATATATAACAGGGAAAGTTAAAAGAGATCTACCTAAGAGTCGAAAAAAACGATTTTTAATCTTTTAGCTATTCTTATTCTACATGCTAAGCTCTTTTCTTACATAAGTATGATGTTACAGGAGTCCTTAAAATGATTTAAAGGATATTTATTAGTGATTATGGTGCTGAAATTCCTCCCGTAATTTATAATAAGTCTTTAACCATACCATACTGTTATTTACCTGTCAAAATTTAGCAAATTATATAAAGAAAAAAGAAGAAGGCCTTGGATTTCATGGTAGTTGCCTTTTTCGGCCAAAAGATAGAGTTGTATCTATTAAAAAGGAGCACGATTTAGGTTTCGTAATTCCAATACGCATTTGATATGGCCATTTTCTTGATATTAGCCTATTTGCTTTTAATTAATGGTGATTTCGTTTCTTCCAAAAATATTGCCCTTCTCTGGTACAATCAAACTCGTAATTATCCTTGTCTAGCTCATTCGTTTCATAATATGTGTGGTTGTTTTAAGCAACCATCTGATTTACTGGGCAACAATCTACCTGAAAAAGTTTCGAAGGGCAGAGAATATGCCTTTTTGCCTTACAAAGGTGAGCTACATTAAGAAACGAACACAGAATTTTCAAACCGATTTGCCTCTACGTTAGAATCGAATAGAAAAAAGAAAACGAAACCGCTATAAGTGATCGGCTCAGAATCCCATAAAGAAAAAAATCTAAAATATGCGCACATAATATTCACTCAAAATACAAAAATATATTTATATATATATATATAAACAAATTAAATATGCAATTAAAAATATGTTCCTAATATTTTATTGCCGGTACAAAAGTAAATAACACATGTGTTTGCCATTATTATAAATAACACATGTATTTTAACAAGAAAACAACTTCGAAATGCACTACATATTTATGTATAAAATTAGTTTATAATCAAGCAAGCAGTTACAATCTTGTGAAAATAGAAAATTGGCAGTTTAGTAGTGGTTGAGATGAACGGTTGGTTGGCTTAAGTGGATTGTCATCCTGTTGACAAGCAATTGGAAAGTTTGCCACTTTGATTCCACAATTCGTGAAACCTACAGCAATTTGGCGGCTTTAATGAATTTCAGTACGTCATAGTGAGAGGCAGCTCGGTAATTTTTGCTTTTATCTCCATGAGCGAGGCACCCATGTCCCCAGCGTGGGACACATTCATCGCGAAGCCGCACGCTGCTGTATCGTCCACTACCTCGCTCCCGTAAATGTGCCAATATCCGGGAACCCATATAAAGGCAGTTTCGTACTGATCAAAGATTAAAGCCAGCGCTCTCCTACAGTCCTCCACTAGTAGAAGTCTAACAGAGATAGAAGAGAGTGCTTTAATAGGCGCTTGGCCATCCGAAAAGATATTCAGATGAATATTTGGAAAAAAATTGTATGGAATTTTTTTGTCAAGAGATTTCGCACTAATTTTAAATGGTTGTAAATCAAAAAAGATGCAAAAACCACATGCATTTAGTGTAAAATATACTAAAATATGGGTCCCAAATATGGAAAAACATTTAGTTTTTAAAAAATATTCAAAATCATGCATTTACTGCAAAATATACAAAAATAGCACTAACATATAGCATTTTAATGAAAATTTCATGATTCGTAAAGATAACTTAACCATTTCCATTGGAAGACGCCCAGCAAAGACATGCATTTGCATGAGATTCCGAGCCCGGAGTTGACACTGTAGGAACCCAAAAATTACACAAAAACCCCCGAAACACGTAATATTACTTTTGGGCATAGATTACGGATCTACATATATACCGTTTTCTTAAATCACATCATCTTCCCCAAGATATTTTCATTTTGCGTTTGCTTTGTGTATGAAAAGCAAAATTGAAATTTTGACATCGAAAATGTTACTCATACGCCATGTACGTGTACAGCCACGTACGAAATAGCGTATGAGTTACAATATTTCATGCTCCTATTTCATACAAAAAATTATTGCACATATTCATTTGACCATTTAAAAGTTGCTTATTTATTAATAGATTTTCGTCGTTAATAGCTTGATTTTTTGGCAAAAGAACAGAATTTAATACGTTTGTTATTTTTTAATTCTTTCCTTGTTAAAGTTTGAAATTTTTCTCAAATATGAAAATATCTTGGGAAAATTAATTGATCTGCAAAAACGGGTTATATATCCATAATCTAAAACCCAATTATAAGTTGATATGTTTCGGCATTTTTTTTGTGTCATTTCAAAACTTGATTTTCCCTTCAGTATTACAGCCTATCCAAAAGGAAGAAGTTTGCAGATTGTCTTCTAATTCATACATATATTCAGTTGTAATGTTTTTACACAACATTTATTTTGTATTATGTATTTTGGAATGAATTTCCGTTACCCTTGTCAAATTCGGATGCGAAACAAACCGGTTTCTGCGTTGTGCCGTCTTCAGTTTCTTTTTGCGTTTATTTTGCATCCGTCTCTAACTTTGCCTTGATCTTCAACCTGTTCTCCATAATCAAATTGAGCTTCGTCTTTATCATAATCTTCACCGTCGTCATCACCTTTATTTTTAGCTTTATCCACATATTATAACATATATTTTGTATTTATATATTTATCTGCATCGTCTACTTTATCTTCGTATTTATATTTACTTTCATTCTCATCTTTATCTTCAACTTCATCTTCATAATTGTCTTTATCGATTATATATGTACATATGTACTTATATCTTGTAAAGTCTCTCCAAAAATCGAATTTATTTTCATTGGTTTGACCTTATTAACTTTTAAAGTTCTTGTTGCCTCCGAAAATAAATTATGCCGTTCTGTATACTGTAATGATTTCCTCGATCTCTACACATATATGCATGCAAGTATGTATGTATATATATGTTTAATTTGAGAATTTTAGGTTATCTGCAATTAACCCAAGTTGGACACAAATTGTTTATTAACGTTTATTAAGGTTTTCTTCCCCATAATCAAATGATAATGCCACCCGAAAACTTCAAGATGCATTTTGTAGTTCTATGCTAACACAACTAGGGTTAGAACGATACCTCAAAGAATCGATTCTTGTAGTCGTTTTCCTTTCTGACGAGTCATCGATTCTTGTACTCGCATTAAATTTTAGAACCTACATAAGAAAACGGAACTTAATCGTATAAATGTAAAAATTATCCTTTACCAGCAAAAGTTTGTTTTGGAATTGTTTAAAAAACAAAGTTGAGCTTGCATAAACTTGGGGGAAAAACTTTTGCGAGACTTGATATCACCGTACGCGCCTTTAAAAAGAGTGACTCACATGACACAGATTTTACGACAACAACCAAATGCTG
>NW_023461923.1:0-22189 GCF_013731165.1 Rhagoletis pomonella
GATCTCTCGAATGGCATGCCAGTGCTCTGCTCACTGGTCCATTGTGACTGTTACAGCAACGTTAGCGAAACTGATGTTTATTAAAAACAAAAAAAAAAATTCATAATCATTCGTTAAAAAGTTAGGTAATGGGTTTTCTTTACTTAAGTTTAATGTTCAAATGCTGTTAATAACTGACTCAAATCGTTACTAAGGGACACGTAATCATTAAGCGACTCTGAGTGCGGCTGTAAATGTGTTAAATAGGGTGATCGCTGCAAAAATCAGCACTTCTCGTTTTTATAGCTTCCGTGGTATGAATCGGCGCGAACATGTTAAGAATAACTGTTTTATACTTTTTCGCATTTCTTGAAACTTGAGATTTCATATAAACTGTTCCAAAATAAGAAAGTACGCTTCAGATTCTCTTCTCGATCATAGAACTGAATACGACTATGGGCCTCATGCATAAAAAGTGAGCTTCAGCTCCGACTCCATTTTCAGTACAAATTCTTGAGCGTGAACTCACTCGAACAGTGCAAAAATTAAATCTGAGCTTAAGCTCACTTTCCCCCTCTCTATGTTCCCCTTTTCAAAAATCTTCAAAAAGTTGTTCGCTTTTGATTCTTCCGTCGTGCATTAATTGGTATCATTTTATTTATTTTTTTTTTTAATTTTATCAGCACGGACTTATTCGTTATGTAGCTGTTGATATAGAAAAACATTTTTTTTTCTTTAATGGGCCACGATGTCGACCATAAGAAGCTTTTGGACTTATATGGTTCCGTTTCGTGTTTCGTATTTTATGTTGAGATGCTGGCTTTTATTCCCAACAGATTGCTTTCGAAGTCCTAGACAGGGTAGTCAACTCATTTTTGAGAATTCCCCGATTTCGACAACGAAATTCTCCTATTTTGTTCGATATTCCGAAAAGTAAAAAATTAGTTAACACCTTATTCCTCACAAAAAAAACAGTTCATCCACCGATTCCCCACGTAAACTGAAATTCCCCATAAAACGCGGTCCGTTCCCGATTCCCCATGCAAACTGAAATTCCCCGCAAATCGAGGAATACCACGAGTTAGCTTCCCTGGTCCTAGATCGACGAAGTTTTTAATGTTTGCAATTTTTCGAAATGCCAGTCCGTCCGTCTGTGCTATCGTGTTCTACTCGAGTACAAATTGAGATATCTTAATGAGGACGGATGGTATTGAAAATGGCCAAAATCGGACAACGCCTACCTCCCATATAACAGTAATTTTCATAAATACGAAAACTGCAATATTTTAGTAACTACTGAAGATTATTCACTCAAAATTGAAATTTACAACAATTTTTAGACAAAAAATACGAATTTTCGGAAAATGGGCCTAGCCACGCCCACTTATGGTTACATATGTATAACTTTCTTCCAAGCTTGGCACAGCTGTTGGACTTGGTACAACATACCCAATGGGCGACATTTTTTAACAACGGACAATAACCACGCCCACATCCCATATAACGGTAATTTAGGAAATCTTCGATAAATCAGTAAATATTAAAGCTAATTTATTCAAAATTGATGCTTACAACAATTCTTTACCAGGAAATACATTTATGATAAAATGTTGGAAAAGGGCGTGGCACCGCCCACTTATGATCACATCGAGTGCTGAGGTGAAGATCGACCTATCTCGGCAGCCAGTTCGAAAACGCCCGATCTCAAAAAACTTTTCAAGAACGCCCTATTTCAGAATTCTGTTCAAAAACGCCCTATCTCAGCTGCCGATTCAAAAACGCCCTATGTCAGCACATTTTCAATACATTTTGAAGTAAGATAGGGCGTTTTTGAACCGAATTCTGAGATAGGGTGTTTTTCAATAAAACTCTGAAATAGGGCGTTCTTGAAAAGTTTTTTGAGATAGGGCGTTTTCGAACTGGCTGTCGAGATAGGTCGATCTTCCACTCAGCAGTCGATATATGCATGTATCTCGGTAACCGTTGTACTAATTTGTACCAAACTCGGTATGTGCTTGCCACGTAAGAGCAAAACGTTGAAAATTATTGAAATCGGACTAATATTACGGCCGCTTTTCATATAACGGTAAATTTCAGAAATGCCTGAAACTTCAATATTTCGAAATTTAAAGAAGCTAATTTTTTACTCAAAATTGATACTAAAAACAATCCCTTGAAAAGAAGTAACATTGTTTGGATTTTTGGAAAATGGGCATGAATGATATCGCCCATATATGACTATATAAGTTTATCTCGTTATGTCTAACTGAACGTTCTGTCGAAGATGTTTAAAATAGGGGCAAAACCACCCCGGCTTACCTTGCAGCGGTAGTTTTCGGAAAGGTGGCAAACATATATTTAGTACTTGCGCCGGATATTTAGACTTTCTTACTTGTTTTCTGGTTAAAATAAAACTAAATTCAAAGGCAATAATTCACTACAAATACAAAGGAGAAACACCACTGCAAAGTTTATGTTTCTGGCTAGAGACTACTCACCGAATGCTGGCGCTAATATGTATAACTAAGCATTAAAACTGAGTTGTAGGTAAAATTTTGTATTAGAAAAGTGAGAGTAGAGTCCGACCGCTTAATCGGCCGATGCCGAGGCTGGTATCGCCCAAAAGAATTGGCATCGGCCGATTAAACCCTGAATATAAATTAATTTCAAGAACAAAAGCTTTTATAAACTTGTATAATAACAAAAGAAAAACATTATCAAATAACGAAATAACTGAACTCATCCAAGAATCGGCCAAATACGGCCGATGTCGATTCTTTTGGCCGATAATAGCCTCGGCATCGGCCGATTAATTGGTCGGACTCTAAGTAAGAGCTTTATAGGATTAAGCTACAATCCAAAAGGTTAGAGACTTGGATATTTATATATGTGTATACGAACTGTCCGTGTATGGATAAGTATGTACATGGTTTTATACTGGCAATTACTGTAGTAAAATTTTCATTTTTTTATTACATATAAATTTTTTTTGGAAATGTTAAAAAATTAAAATTGTTAAAAGAATTTTCATAATAATCTATTACTAAGAGTAGATTTCCCTCGTTTGCTGGAATAACGTTATTAAAGAACAAGCTTTGATATAACTAAACGAATTTTACAATTTGTTATTTTTAACTTTTTCCCTGTTAAAGTTTGATTTTTTTCCTTCACTAATTAAAATTAATATTTCTTTCGATAATGACCAGATCTAGAAAAAACGGTACACAGGTCTATAATCTACATGCGACCCAGAACTAAGTTCACATGTTTCGGCGTCTTTTTGCGGCATTTCAAAACTTGAGCTTTTCCGTAGCAATTGAAAGATTTAACATTAAAATAACATAAGTTGAAATGGTACTGTAAAATGAGCATAAATTAATTTTTGCCATTAGTTTTTCCTTTTATTTCATAACTCGAATCATCGCAATACCATTTTTTGTTCTGATTTTGTTAATAGCCAACAAAATTTAAAACGTTACTGTAGACTTTTTGTAAACAAACTTACATATAGGGAAGGATTCAAATTGGCTCAATAAAATGTAAATAATATTTTATATTAAGGTTTTTATCTCAGCTCTATCTCAGCTGCCGATTCAAAAACGCCCAATCTCAGCATGATTCAATAATTAAAGGTTTGCTCACTATTGACATTCGAGTTTTGACACTCCCGTACGAAAGCTTTGCACACACACACGAATCACACACAATGCCTTGCTAAGGTGGCCGATTTTGCCAAGAGGGAGCGAGAAAACCGTTTTCTGAGCAAACCCAGAGCAAACCTTTTATTATTGAATTATGCTATCTCAGCACATTTTCAATGCATTTTCATTTGAGACAGGGTGTTATCGAATCGACAGCTGAGATAGGGCGCTCTTCAACCAAATCCTGAAGTAGGGCGTTCTTGAAAAGTTTTCGGAGATAGAGCGTGTTCGAACTTACTGCCGAGATAGGTCGATCTTCCACTCAGCCATCGAAAATGTAGGAGAAGTTCAGTCAAACGCACAGAAAAATGTACAATTCCCAATTTTTTTTCAATGCCGTCTTAAACTACACTTATGATTGGTTACCAGTTAGAATAATGATTGGGAACTATCCGAATACGAGATATGTAATTTGTTTTGTCAGATGTCATTGTGGGAATTTTCTTTCAAACCATAAAATTGTATCTACAACTCAAAGTTTTGACTCATCGCTATAAGTGAATAACTACACTGTACAGCACTCGGCTGAGTATTGGACCAAACCAACTTTTTTTAGGAGACTGATTCATAAGTAAAAAAAGTAATTTCTCTTTTTTTCGAAGTTAGCCTCCGAAATCGAGATATGGTATACAAATATGCATTTCAGAAGAAAGGGGTTTAATCGCCTTTACAGCGATACCAATTTTTTAAAATTCGGTTAATATTTTTTTGTCTAAAATATTTCTTTATAAAAAAAGATATTTTTTTCCTTTAAATGTGTTTTTTTTTAAATGTTATATACGAAGTATACAAATATGCATATCAAAAGAAAGCGGGTTTAATCGTCTTTATTTTTTAAAAAACTGTTAGTAATTTTTTTGTTTACAACATTTTTATAAAAAAAATGTATTTTTTCATTTAAATGTGTTTTTATATACGAAGTATACAAATATGCATATCGGAAGAAAGGGGGTTTGATCACCTTTATAAAGTTATAAATTAAAAAAAAAAATCAGTTCAAAATTGTTTGCACTATAAGGAATTTAATTTTTCGAAGACCTGAACTTTGATCCCTTATAGCACCTGTAACGTAAGAGGAAAAGGAAAATTACGTCTATATATTTTTAGGTTTTTAGTTATTTACATGCAATAATTAAATATAATTTTTTACCAAAGGTCCTATTTCGAACTTCGAAGGCTCATATCTCGATTTCGGAGGCCAACTTCGAAACACGGAGAAATCACTGTCTTACCTATGACTCAATCTCTTAAAAAAAAAATTGGTTCGGCCCAATACTCGAAAAAAAGTTGATTTTGCCATACAGTGTTAATTAATGTTGTACTGAAATACTTACATAAATTGCTGTTGAATGTTTAATTAAAAATCGAGAGAAAAATTTGTGTATTTTATTGTTGTTGTTGAAAGCGGACTTAACCTGCATAAAAACAAGCAGATCTAATCCAACAGATGCAACTTAATTTGAACCTCAACAAAAATATATAAATCATTTGACTTTAGTTATAAAGATATCTACCATTTGGCCGCTAAAATATGCATTGATTTTTAGGATGATTTTCTATTTAAATAAAAAGAGTAGTATATGGTATACTTACTATAAATAAATAAATTATACAAAAATTCTGAACGACACTTCATACTTTAAGTTATAAAATCACAACTCTTCTCATTCCAAAAACGATAACTTCCATCCATTTCATTGAAATAATACTTACATACATACATACATACTTAAATAGTTCAACTTACATACATATAAACAAAATCAAAAAAGTGAGAAAATAAAATTGTACTTGTTGCTTTTTTGCGCGATGTTCAATTCTTTTTGAATACTATAAAGGTATCCACACACCTACGCGATTCTGTCGGTGCGAATCTGTTCCGACAAAAATTACAACATTGCCGACCATAGTCTTAAATGAGGAACCTCACACTTGTACGATTTTGCTGCAGCGAACTTTCACAATTCTTCTTTTCGTCGTGCCGGAATCGCAGACTGCCGCATTTTGAGAACGAAAAAAGTCAATAGAAGGATTTTACGATATTAAAACAAAATTGAGTGTAAGAAAACAAAACATATTTGATGTAGAAAAGTTAATAATTTTATTTTTGTTGAAAAATATTTTTTGTTTGTCTATAAGTTTTTGCTGCGCTAAAATCAAAACATCAAAAACGGTGCGGATTCGTAGCAACAGAATCGCATAGGTGTGTGGATGCCTTAAGGCCACGTCGAAAATACGTAGGTTTGGTAAGCATTTTTTCACACAGCGAAAGAGCCATTTTATGTCCCCAACCACACTATGCTCAAAATTGTTTCCTCATTTTGGTATTTACGCTTACCTCATTAATCTGCAGAAGATTTTTTTTATTTTTTAGATCTTTTTATCCCTCTATGTTATTCTTCCAACACCGTGTCGAAAAG
This sequence comes from Rhagoletis pomonella, assembly GCF_013731165.1. Taxonomy (NCBI): domain Eukaryota; kingdom Metazoa; phylum Arthropoda; class Insecta; order Diptera; family Tephritidae; genus Rhagoletis; species Rhagoletis pomonella. Next base: position 6,101 of record NW_023461923.1, read on the forward strand.
ATGCAGTCGAAGGTTAGAGCTTAGAAGGTCCTATGAAAAAAACTTAATGTCCGACTAACAACTTTAAGCCGCTTGGTGGCGCAAAAATCGATGTCGTTCAAGTGGCCACCTTCTGAATTGATAACCCGACTGGCCCAACTCATGACATTTTCCATCACTCTTGCCAGAACTTGTTGTGATAGGTTATCGAGGTTGACAAGGCTGAGGCTTGTCTTTCTCGTGGTCGGCTAACAGCTGATGCATTTCGTGCACTTTGTAAGGGAACATCTTCAAGTCTTTCAACAAAATTTCCTGTCATACGGTCGAAACTCGGTTGGAAATCTCAATATTCTCAGCGGAACAGCGGCCCAAGCGGCTAAACACCGTGGTAGGGGTAGTAACGTTTGCGCATCGTGTAGTTGGGGTCTTAAAATGTGTCTCCCCGTATATTAGAAAAATGGTTACGTATCATCTTTGCTGACAGTATTCAAAAAAAGATTAACCACCATCAAAAAATTCGTCTAATATGACTATACTAATACAAAGTTTTTCGCTTTACATGCTTCATGTACCCAGTGTGCCATTCCCTTTCTCATTCATTACAAGAGCTCAGGAACTACATATTTAATTTTATTTTCTTTAAATATGCATGTACATATGTATGTATATATATGCAAATAATACTATCAATTAAATCAATGGTTAATACAAACGAAAAAGATTAGTTAAGCACTCCCACTTCTAAGCTACTGTAATGCAGAATTTGACAAAAATAATAATTCCCAAATAAATTTCAAATGCGAGTAAGTAAATATGCATATGTAAGTATGTATTGCCACAAATTTTAGTTACATATCTTCATACTAGAAGCTTAATCTCATTTTTATGTCGGTTTGCTGCATTGGCTTGTAGACTTTAGATCGCAGTCTTCGAAATAAAATAACTATTTAATATAACATTTTATGTAGTAAAGATGTATAAATAAAAATTCCTTGTCTTAAATACTGGAGACTCTAATGAACTTTTTGGCTTTATGTAATTAAAGAATTCACGTGTGTAATTAAATATCCATATAAAAAAGAATAAATGTGCATACATACATACAATGCTCTAATTATGTCCAGGATGTATTTATGCGACATACTGTCCCAGTACTACAGGTGCCTATCTAAAAACATAAATATGTATGTACATACATACAGACATTGAAATGTGTTTCTGCCGGGGTTTTTTTTTTCAATCGGACGAAATAGCTTTATTTTTTATTATTCTTATTTACACGTTTTGTTTCCCTTATTTTGATTTTATTTCCTTTTTCCACTTGATTTCTAAAATCGTGTTAAAACTCTAGCTGATCTGAGAACAATAGATTGCCTTGCAATCAGCTCATCCGCAAACAGCATGATCGCAATTGAATGCACTGAAAGAAAAGAAATTAAAGATGCAAATAATACTCCTGAATTAAGTTTAAAAGAGATTTTATTTATTGAAAGACAACGGCGAGAGAAATCAAAACAAAATTTTCTACTTTCATCTTCCCCTCGGTCCATTACTCCCTCATCGTTATCACCGGTTGCCACACCAACATCGCCTTCACCCTTATCAACACTTTATCCGCAATTATCACACGTTTCGCATTCAGTTCGAAGTTCAGAACACGAAGATGACGATGAACAGTGCAAGCATGTGGACACTTCTCTATGCCACGATTTCAATGAGGACAGTGCTATACAAATGGGCAGCGCGACAACATCGAGCCAAATATATTATACCAACTTCCTGCGGCGTACACGGCCAATATCGCGCAAGCACCTTTCTTCAAATACGGAGGACGAGGAAGAGGATGGGGGTGTATGTGATGTGAGTGGCGGCGAAATCAGCGACGAATATGATAATTTTGAGATTAACTCAGCAGAAAGCACGTTTCGCAAAGCTGGTGATCGATTAGTCGGTAAAGAAGTTACTGTTACTGGCATAACTGGCGGTAGTTCAGAAACTGGAGCGAAGCCAGGCAAAGAACCACACCGTGACTGTTTCTATGAAACTTCTGATACAGGCGGCGAAGTAACGACTACTGACGATTTTGACATTGACTCCAGTATGAATCTTATAAGTAATTTAAGCTTTAACAGTAGTAATAGTAACACATCGATAGAGAATCGTTATAGATTATGTGATAAACACAAAAATGCTCAAAACGTGCCATTAGCAGTAAGTGCCCACGAAACGCCACCAATTATCGCCACCGAAACATTGGTTAGGCATGCACCGTCTACTCAAAAAAGTGGTCGAGGTAACGTACACGAAAAATTCTCTAAGACTGGTGCTTTATTGAAAGCAAAAACACACAACCTCAACCCATTCAAGGGTATTCCAGCTAAGGGCGGCTCTATCAGCTGCTCGCCTAATTCCAGCGATTGCTCTTCACATTCGCCCACACCGGCGGATCCATTGAAAGTGCAATCTTCTGCCGTAGGACGCAGTAAGTCTTTCCAAGAACCGGGTGTTAAGCAATATGCTTACCAAGGAACCACAGCGCGCAAAAAGAAGTACGCGCGGCTTTTTCGTCGCCGTTCAAAAAAACGTCCCAGCGAACCTGCTTCCACCATCAGTAAAACTTCAAAAAGTGCATATAGCTTAGATAGAGGGAGGCAAAGTATAGAGATCACAATTCAGGATGAGGATGGTAACTATCAGGCATATGATGATGACTATTTCACACTGAAAGATGTACGCAGCGGTCTAAGGCGTCGAGTCTGCACCGATGACGATGATGAATATGAAGAGGAGTTCGACGATGATTTTGTGGGACATGTGGAAACACAACCACAGCTTCACATGGTGCACAGTAGTGGGGCAAGCAGCCCAACGACTTTTCATCGATATTTGGACGATAGGCCATTTAGTGGTGCTAGCGACGACGCCGCAGGTGGTGACATTAGTGATGGCGGCAGCAGTCGCAGTCGTTCGCGCAATAGTGACAACGAAGAGCACGTCTTCGGGCGATTGTTGCGACGCATGCAGTGCTTGTCGCTAGGGTGGCGAAAGCACCGCTACTACAAGCGCAGAGGTGATTTATGTTTTCAGTTCTTTTCAAAAGCCATATTTTCGTCAAATCCTTAAAATTCTAAGCGACGATTTTATTTTTATCAATACTGTGGTTATCTTGTATTTTCCTTTATATGTATTTGTATGCAGTGTTAATTCTTATTGTTTGCGTTTTTATTTTAATTAAACCTTCTAATTATTAACAAAACCGAAAGCGCTGCACAAGCATGACTTACGTATTATATTTTCTAATTTATTTAGATACAAAACATTCATACATACAATGTAGTACATATAAACAGCGTTGGCACTAATCGATTGATTTTCTAATCAACTAGTTAATTCGATTAAATTCAATCCGATTACAGTTAATCATGATTTTTTTTTTATCTGATTAAATAGTGAATCGTAACCGCGATTAAAAATACTAATTTTTAACCCTTAACCCTTAATTTGATTAGGTAGGTTTGGTGATTAATTTATGCTGGAATTTTCCTGTGCTCACAAAGCCAGTTAATTAGGTTAAGTCGAGTTTCCTCATCAGTCTAAGCAATCTGGTGTGCATTTTCATTAAGATGCACATGTGCGCTTGGCTGTGAATGTTCCCAGTTTATGTATTACTAATAACAATAATTATAATTTTTTTATATTATGTGCTTTTTATAAGCGTAAAACACAAAATAATTTCGATAACTGGTGTTTGGTTTCAAATTCGGACAAACTAGACAACTTAATCAGATTTTCTTTTTAATTGAATTAGAGACTAATGATTAAAATTTATCAATCGTAGTCGCAGCCAGCGACTAACGATGATAAAAACTTAATAATTCATCGCACAGTTGATTATGATTAATTAATTTTAATCGTCAATCGCGATTAACATTTTAATCGTTAATTTTTGAACCTTAATCAGATTAACATTTTGCCAACACTGCATACAAACATTCAGGCTTGTATGTACAGATCAAAAGCAACCAAATTCTCTCACAACTTTAATTGTAATATTTTAATACATATAAAAAGTATAGTAAACACAATTAAAGAAGTCTAACTTCAGACGAAACTAAAAGTTGTCGAGTCATTATTGAAAACTCCTTTATACATTCATATTTACCTATGTATGTAGGTTCCGTAAAACTGCTAGAAACAAGTGTTAGGTATGCCAACAACATTAAGCTAGCATTGTGCAGAAATTGTAAACAAATGCATGCGTATGCGTATTTAAAAAAACGGCAGTAAAAATTATGTGAGTATTTGGCTACTCTTTTCTGAACCACATTGTGTATGTATATGTTTATGTACATACCCTGCAGAAAAAAATTATTAATTGTAAAAAAAATAACCTACTTGTAGTTAGCTTTTATGCGGGATTTCTATTAAATATATAACTTGTGGTAGACAAGTAATGCAGGAGTAAAGCTCGAGATTGTTTTCTTTAAATGCGTTTCTATTTAAATATCCTGCACTTCGCAAATACTTTTCGAATTGAGTACAAATAAAAGGGAGATCGAAATTTCATATTATCATTTTGAAGTTATGTCTGACGGAGTTCGAATATGGGACCACCTACAGGAGAACATGTAAACAAATATGAAATGTAATAAAATAATTAAAGTAAATAAAAATAAAAAAATATAAAAAAATATTTTGTTTTTCCTATTGATATTTTATGTCCAAAAGTAGCTAGTTACAAGTTAGTTACATCAAATGCAGAGGTAACCACCCTTGACTATTTCGCGGTCATCGCCATACAAATATAGTTAGAAAGAAAAGAAAATATACAGATAATAAGTGACTTTTAGCTCCTTCCGAATCAACTTAAAGTTAGCTCATAGTTAGATCCATTTCCTGCAGGGTACATATGTACATAGGCATACATATAAACTATTTCGAAGCCAACTGATTGGATGGTGTAAAAAATAAATGTGTTTTAGTATTTTATAATACAGGGAACTGACGTAATATGTAAATTGTGCATTAGATGATGTATACATCGGTTCGTATTTACGTGCAGCGCTTTCAACGATGTCTTTCTTATGTTATTTCTCAACTTTCGTCTTTGGTTTTTTCTAGTTTTTTTTTTTTTGTGAGTATCTTGCATACATGCATACATGCATATGTATCTATTTACATATTAGCACAAATATTTTAATTTACACTCTTTCCTGCACCTTTGCTGTTATTCTTTTTATTATTTTATAAAATAATCATCTACTTGCATACATACATACGCTCATATGCATTCACATCACACATTGTTATCGTTATCAATTATTTGTTAAACATAGATATTACTAATCTATATACCATTTTAAAAACTAACTCTAGTAAAATACTAACTAAGCTTTGTAGGAGGAGTTTCTGGCCATCGGCTTGAGTTTATTGAGTAACCAAAATATATATAACTGAGTGTTTCTCCTTGTAAGAGCATACGCTTTGAAACACTGGGATTACATAAACTTATCCCTCCGAGGCAAAATGACTGACTCCAGCTTAACGTACATAAATTAATAAAATGACACAACTTTTTCTTTTCATTTAAAGACATTTGATACTCTAATATGTTTTAATATATATCTACTAACAATATTAAAAAATATATATGTATATTTAAGAATATGTATGTCTTTATTTTGTATTGGACTTACGCAAGTAACAACTGTACTGTATTCACTAAATCCATTTGAATAGGGTTTAATTGTTTTGTAATGTTTTTTTTAAGAAGCCAATTTGATTTTAATTCAAATACTTACACTCCCATAACTGCCTAGCGCGAAGTATATCAGAGGAGTTCAGTAGCGGCGATACGCCACGCTTCAAAGATGAAGAATCGGTTAACAAAACTGACGCAATGCACGCTAGTGCCGTCAGTGGCGGAAGTGGCACATCATCGCACTATCGGCCCGAATCTACTTCACATAAATCGGAAAAGTCAGATAAGGATAAAACCAAAAAGGAGAAAGAAAGTGAAGAGAAGGATATTGGTAAGCATGAATTGAAAATACTTATGTATGTACATTAGGGTAGTCCAAAAATGCATGAGAAAAATTCAAGTCGGAATTTTTATGCTCTCACTCCTTAGAATTGTTCTACCCCGATATTTGTTTTTTAATAAAAAAGTTTTTAGAGGTCACTAGGTCAAATTATTCCATGTATTGAATATGGGGAAAACAACTTTTCGGAAAAATCAGTAATCAGTTTCGAACGGGCAACTCTGCTTCTCTGCAGGAGATTCCCTATAATAATATCCAATTGTATATTTTACAATTTTTTCTTAGTAACTATAATTTATAGGTCCGCCGAAAAAAAATGCAGTGGGGGCACCAAGCAAATATCGCTAGTTTTAAAAAAATTTTAAATAAACAATTGGGAATCATTATTGGAAGTCTCCTGAAGAGAACCAGAGTTTTCCCCATCGAATAATTTTCATTTTCTAGAATTCCATACCATTTCTACGAAAAGTGGTTATTCCACATATAAAATACATGGAAAACTTTGAGCGTTTTAAGTGATCTCTAAATAATTGTTGATTTCAAAATAAAAATAGGGGTATAATTTTTCGACATAGAACAATCCGAGGGGGTGAGAGCATTAAAATTCGGACCTCACTTTTTTACCACTCTAATGTACATACATACTAGGACTGGGCATTCTATTCGGATTTTTTGGAAATCAGGATAATTCGAATATTCGAATATCTGATTAAAAAATCTGGACGGGATATCACAAAATAACAATTTTTCCATCCGGATATCCGAATATACAGGTAATCCCGGCCCTAATATGTACATATATAAGCATGTAGATGCAAAAAATCTAATATATACTTTGTTACATACATTTGTATGTATGTAATTCATTAATTTTCAGAAATGGTCAAAGTTTTTGATGGTAACAATTCATTCAGACGTCAACTATATCGGGTAATTAGTGTGCCGCGTACATATACCCTGGAACAACTGTTAACTACAGCATTGCGTGCATTCCACATAACACGGGATCCAAGCGTAAGTTCTGCATAGCATTAGATCCGACATATTTAGTCGAAGTATTCGCAATCAAAAAGTATTTAAAACAAATAAAGAAGTACATATGTATAGGGACAAAGCGATACTAGTAAAAATACAAATACATACTCGATACTTTTCGTCCGATACCAAGTTATTTTGGCATCGATACTTGCGAACCGAGTACTGAGTAGGTATCGGAAGAAAGTACTTGTATCAAAACCCGATTCAGTGACGATTTTATTTTCAAATCTAATTTTTATTGTTAATAGTTAAAAAATTTTGGCAGCTTAGTTGCCAATGAAAAAAAGTCCTACAAAGAAAAACCTATTTTCATCTCTATAACATATCTCTAGCTGTGAAAAGTTGCTAAGTCCACTTTTTGTGAAAACTCATATTTGGATATAAGAAGCAAGGTGAATTAAAAGCGCAACGTCTCCAAAAGGATTAACTAACGTGCTTGTTTTATTTCTAACCGTTTGTATTCAATTAAAGCCAAATTTGCTAAGTCCAAGAGAGGCACAGAAAAATCGGAAAACTCTGAAAAAATTCTAAATCTTGTAATTTTCTTCAAATGGACTTAGCAATTTTTCACTGTAAGCTAGCGATATGAATGCCTACACTACACTATAAATTTGTCCTCCAAAAACTGTCAACATGATTACTTCTTTCAGAAATATACCAAAGTTACTTTGCATAACTGCTGGTGAACAGTGTTGTAATAGAGATAACTTTTAGTAAATAGTTAATTTGTATGAAATAAATTATAAAATAATTATTTTTGATTTCATGATCGCTTTCGTACTTAAAAAAGATGAATATTATGTTAACAAAATTCTGTGAACTTTTTTAAAAAGAACTTATTGGACTTTGCACTTGTATTTTGGGAGGCCATCCTAGTAAAACATGTTTTAAAACTTAAAGGTTTTCTTAAAAATACGCCTAAAATCAAAAATAATTATCGCATAAGTTATTTTGACAAAAATTCATAGATATGTGATAGCGTTTTTTTATACAACCAATTCTTATAGTTACAAATATCGATATAAGTAGGTATCGATACTTTTAGCCCGATATTTAGTAGGTATCGATACTTTGTTTCGATGCTACTTCCAAGTACATGTATCGATACTTCCATGGTATCGTTTTATCCCTACATATGTATGTATATGTTCGGGCCTTACCGAACTATGTACACGGCGGACGTATTAAATATCCCCAGCCAGCAAACGTGGAAGTCATCACTCATACGCCCTGCCTAACTCATCATCACATAGGTATGTACATACGTATTAAATGTTTTCAATGTTGAGGGGGTCTACTCGCGTCTATTAAATTTTTGAAATGCTGATAAAATTTAAAATGGAATATAATCACACAAGAAGCGCGCGTGGAAGCGTTTTAGATTTGAAGAAATTGAAAAGGCTCTACAATTTACTAGCCATCTTCAGCGATTCGCAATTTTTCTGTAATGTAATTGGGCCTGGCCAAATGTACATACCGTTTTTTATTTACAATTTTAAAATATCGGGGACAAACCGCAAGCAGGCAGACAGTGCATTATGAATGAGCTGAAACGTGGAAAATAATTAGTGATCTCATTGTGTGGTTGTAAATATAGGACATTTACATTATTGTTTAATTTTTTGCTTAGTTTCATTTAATTTTCTGTTAATTTATTCTAAATCCTCCGCCTTTCTTCGCGAGTCTCTATAAAAGAAAAAACGCTGGTAACATATAAATTTAACAGAAGTCATAAGAATATAACAGCTTAGTATACAGACCTACCAAAATTTAAGGGTACTGTCAAATGTGTACCTACAAGGTCCTTAAAGTTAGTGAGTGTTGAATTTTCCAAAGGAAAAACGCGAACGAAAGGATACCACGGTAACTATCTGTAAGTTAAGAAAAATTAATTCATTTTAAAAACTAATTCATATACATATAATATCTAGCATTTATATACTTACCATATTTTTCAATGTTCAGTAAAGACACAGGACGGTTTTTTTCTTGAAAATGTTCAGATTGTTTTTGCTATTTTTTCTGATTTAATTTTCAATTCCCTCGAAGACAATCCTCAATCCTTAAAACGCGGTTGCTGAAGCTTTCTTTTAAGAAAAGTATAAAATACTTTACAATGCCGAATTTTCAATAACCGATGAATTTCTGTTGTTTTACGGATAGAAAAATGTACGAAAAACGCATGGTCCACAAAACATAACGTATGTTGCTTGCTGGCTGGGTCGTTTTTTCAGCTTTCTACATACGTATATAATAAGCAAGGTTGTTTTCCCCGATTTCAAACAGTTTCGACGACAAATAAACAAGAAAAAGATAATGCATTATTATTTTTATTTATTATTATTGTTTTTTTTTTGAAGGCATTTTACATGACCGACTTATATGCCCCGTCAGGCAAAGAGGACGCTCCTTTGCAAGATCCAACGCCCGTCATGAGCTTGACGCATTTGGAAGGCAAGAGACCAGCTATATATATAAGGTTTCATGATAAAGATAAGGGATACGTTCGTGTTTACCCGGGCAAACTGCAATGCTCACTGGAAGAGCCATACGTCAATGTTCCTGTTGAAAATACAACTATTATTAAGGATTTGATTCGAGACGCGCTTGATAGATTTGGTTTACAAGATAACCAAATTCAAGATTACAGGTAAAGTCCGCAGGAGATACACATGGTTATTACGGCAGATCTAGATATCGTCACCTGAATAGCAAAAAGCATCGTTGAAATGCACAAGGTCATAACTAATAAAAAATAAAAATTCACTTTTTGATTTATATGATGGAGTTCATCGAATTACAACTCCCCACATCATTTTATGACCAAAAAAATATGAAAATATTTGTCACGACTTTTTCCATTTCATATACGTTGTTGTTACGTCTTTTTGCATTTCAGGTGACGATATACATACATCAAAGTATTGCAAAATTCAAAAATTTCTGTAAAAATGTCATTTTCGAAATTTGATGCATTGCTGTCATGTCAACTCAGACAAATTGTTTATACTATGGGCTGGTTTCTCCAACTCAACTTAACTTAGTTTAGTCACTTTTTGGACTTAAGTTAAAAGTTATCCTACGTTTTACATAGCTTATTCTTGGCTAAGTCAAGAAAATTGACTTAACTAAGTTAAGTTGAGTTGGAGAAACCAGCCATATGTCATTGCTACATAGCTAGGCCGTTATTCGCTGTTGTGTTTCTGTAGCATATTTTTAATACAGTTCGATTGGTCCTACCTTCCAAGAAAATATATCGTCGATGCTTTTGCAAAACCGCCTAAATCGCCGTTGTGGAAAAAGTGAGATTTGGTAACCCTGAACTCCAGGCATCGAGATTTATGCATAAAAATCGTTAAATCGTTATTAAAACAACAGATTTGTAAAATAATAGCTAAAGAAAATACCGCCTATTAAGGCAATGCCTTCAAAGAATAAACCGTTTTTTTTCTCTCCGGTAAAATTTCAGTGCCGTAAGGTAGATGGTTTTGCAGTTGGTCTATGGGAGGTTTTGCAAAAACATCGACGATATATAGATTTTTAATTAGACAATTGCTTAATGAATTGTACTATAATAGGAGCTTGCGAAGAGATTTCACGTACATGCATATGTACATATATACAATGTAATTAATAATGCTGAATATGTCGTATGTCTCGTTTGTGTTGGCATGCATAGATTTGATGCATCATTTGATTTCAATTTATTCGAAAGTGTCTTCATATGTCATTGTCAAACATATACATATGAGTACGGTGACCATCCGTCCTTTATTTTAAAGGGCAGTCCTTTATTCTAACCGCTTGTCCGTTATAATTTTTGTCAAAATAGAGAAGGCCATTTGTCCTTTATTTCTTAAATTGTCCTTTAAATGAGCTGTGGATTTTGTAGAGGTTATGACAATATAAAAATGTCCCTTATAAAATATAATGAAAACCTTCGCTAGTTTCTTTCGCACCCCACTTAAGGGTTTTATTTAATCGGTAATCTTTGTACAATCTATAAATCACGAATCATTGCTAATACTGCTGGGGGAAATTTAGATAATTAAAAAAAAAATTATAAATATTTAGACATTTTCATAAAAAAATTAATATACTTTGAGTAAAATTCATTGTTCACGAAAGCACGCTGAGTTTCCAGTTCCACTGAAAAGAACAATAAACCCCCGCTGGCTTTGTCGTGAAGTATGAATAATGATAAAGGCATTTTGGCAGCAAAGGATGGCGAAGTCCTTTATGAGAATTTGGTTTCATTTTTCGGAATCGGTTAGAATCCGGCTACAGTGCCTTTCGAGAAGTGGAACTTGTGCAATTAAATAATATAATTATTTAACTGGTAAATATTTGATCTAAATATGCTTGAGGTACTTGTATCATACAAATTGATGTACGTTTTTCCAAATCATTTTGAAAATATGTCCTTTATTTTACGTTGGTTAATATGGTCACCGTACATATGAGGGACGTGGCATGAACTGGCACTGGCATGATTTCACACATGTCGCTATAGTTCAACATTTGCAGGCCTTTAATCTGTATGCATGTACGTACATGCATATATTTATACTCTGTTTTATGTGTATTATTTGCATAGATGTTCCGAGGTATTGCTAGATCGTGGTGTCACTGAGCGCATACTATCGTGGAATGAACGCCCATGGGATATTATGAAACAATTGGGCAAGGATTCCATCAGACAAATGGAATTGATGCGTTTTTATATGCAACATAAGCAGGATCCACACGGACCAAATATCGCGTTGTTTGTTGGAAATTTACCACCGGGATTATCACAACGCAACTACGAACAAATTTTAAACAAGTATGTCACCGATGAAAACAAATTTACCAGCATTGGTCCTATTTACTACGAATACGGTTCAGTGGTTTTATCGTTCGAAGATGCACAAAAGGCGGTAAGTGCAGAACTAAATGTTTTAAATTTTTTAAGAGTGCCACACTAGCGGTTTCTGCATAGTAACCCACTGAGCTTTTAGGAGGGGCGCATTAGCATTCCCACTGCCACCGTTAGTTATTAAATGTGTTTATACAATGTATCATCGTTTAACATTGGAAAATTATACATAGTACATATCGTCGTTTAAAGTACAAAACCGCGTATGTGAGGTTGCATAAATTATTTTCTAGAGAGTAAATACACGCATATTTCAAAATTGTTTTCTTTTTATAAAGCAATCGCATTTCTGGCTAGTATATTTCAGGACGAATGGATAAGGCTTGTGTGAGCAAACCCAAATTTTTGGCAAAATAAGTCAGTTACGCGGTTTTATAGAACGACTATACGCGGTTTCGTACTTTAAACGTCGATTTGTAGGTGTTAATTTGTACTATATTTTCATTAGGTTCGAGCCTTCTATAATTTACGTGAAACTATTATAGAGGATAAGAAGCTTTTGGTTATGTTATTGCCAAACATTGAGCCAAGCATGGTGCCGTCGGATGTACGACCACTACTTGTATTTGTTAATGTGAAATCGGGCGGTTGTCAAGGATTAGAACTTATATCGAGCTTCAGAAAACTGCTAAATCCATACCAAGTATTTGACTTGGATAATGGTGGACCACTGCCGGGGTAAGCGAGAAATATATTGTTTCGTGCGATTTTTAAAGAATTATATACGTTCTCTATTAGTCTCTACGTTTTCCGTCAAATTGCCAACTACAAGATATTGGTATGTGGCGGCGATGGTACTATCGGCTGGGTATTGCAATGCTTGGACAATGTAGGGCAGGATTCAGAATGTTCAAGTCCACCTTGTGCCATAGTGCCGTTGGGTACTGGTAAGAGAAATATAAGTTATTATTAGCGAAAAATTAGTTGCTAAATATAAACAAATGCCTTTGTATATGTAAATAGGTAACGATTTGGCGCGAGTCCTTTGTTGGGGTTCTGGGTATACGGGTGGTGAAGATCCTTTAAATTTGCTGCGTGATGTTATCGAAGCTGAAGAGATACGCTTGGATCGTTGGACAGTGGTGTTCCATCCGGAAGATAAACCGGAAGAGCCTGCACTTAAGGCGCCCTCAAACACAACGGGTAAGAAGAAGAAGGCTCACCAAGCACACCTTTCGCAACAAACAAATCAGCACCACCAAATACCGGCCATTACATCGAGTGAATTATCAGGTCATTTGATGTGCAACATTTTATATTATTATAATAATTATGATTATGATTTTTTATTATTATTTTAATTTAATTGTTATGATTTATTATTATTGCCATTATTATTTTCATCGTTATTTTCACTGACAATTTCTGTTGGCATTTCAGTTGTTGAAACAAGTAAAATTGGTTGATTTTATTTTCCACATTGCTAATATTTTACTTTATTCTTTACTCTGTTCTACTGCAATCAAACCTCTCTTAATAGTATTTAACTAACACCGGCAGGAAATATTTTCAAACTTATTTATTCTGTGTACATATGTACATATGTGTGTATGTATACTTCCATTTTTTTTAATTATATTCAGATTACATGCAGTTGCACAAACCTCCATTTTTGATCTGTTAGGCAAACGCCTGTCAGTCGCCTACCATCTTAGTTTGTTTAAGATAACTTGATTTTGGATGAAAAAAGCTCTACCCAAAATTACTTGGTACCAATCCAGTGTCACCTTAAAAGTTTATTAAATTAAAAACAAATTCAACAAATTTTCGTAAACATTTTAGAGCTTTTTAATTAGATTTGAGCAGAGTATGGAATCATTATGCATTTTATCAAAAAAATTAACTTTTAATCATTATTTTGAGATTTTAATACTTGCGATCAATCATAATAATAACATTTTGAGTTTTATTGTATTGCTCGTTTATTGAGTTTTATTTTTTTGATCAAACATAAAACTCATTTTTCGAGCGTTATTTTTTTGCTCTGCAGTAACAATTATTTTGTGAGTTGTTTTCTTCTAAAATTAAAAAAATAATGATTATTTTTGATCAAAAATATAAAACTCATAATATAATAATTATTTTTTGATCAAAAAGAAAACTCGAAAATGATCAAAAAATATAACTCGAAGTATGGTTTGTTTTTTTTTTGAGCGATTAATTTAAAATCGAAATGTAATTCTTAGTTATAATTTTTATAGATATCGCTCAAACATTTTGAAATCGTAAGAGATTCATACAGAGCATGAAAAATCATGTACATTTATATACTCGAAATTGTTCTACGATATTTTGAACCTTTTGATTTTTTTCATTAAAATTTTTTAAATAATCATTATTTTCGGTCCCTGATTTCGAGTATGCAGTTTTGTAGCCCTTTGAATTCTAGTAGAAAAAAGTACAAGTTTCAAATGGCTAAAAACAAGCTTTTTTAAAAAAGCTCGAAATTTGTACGAAAGTTTGTTGCATTTTTTTTTAATATTGCACATTTTGGAAACTTGGATTTACACGGGTTTTGTTAAATAATGAACTATCTATCTATATATATATAAATGGGGTGAAAAATGTGTAGTAGTTCATCAGTTGAGAACGGTCGGGCCGATTTGCTTACGAATTCGTAATCAGCACAAAAAAGTCTATCAAAAACAGCTTCAACATTTGCCGCATCAAAATCGGTGTTACCTACACTAAGAGCCTTATTCTGTACTCGAACGATTCGTCTGCAGAGGAATGCTTAAAAAATTAGTCCGGCGGCATCATTTTAGCCGGTTTGAACGCAACCGAGACCATTGCAACGTAATGTATGAAAAGCGAGACGAAGACGACCGATTTTTAGTATGCAGTTTTGTTGTTTACTCAATTTCAGTATCATAAAGTGCACGTTTTAAATGGCAATAAGTTACCGTTGATTTTTGAGAATTTTTTTCGCTGATGATGTTGCGCATTTTCTCCGTATAACGAATGCGTGATAGTTTTTTTGTATGGGAAAAATGCCGAAGAGTGTCAGTATGTAAAAGGCTTATTCTGGTGGCTTAACTCCTCCTTAACGACCGAAGCGATTTTGATGATAATTTGAGTGGTGCTGGAGCCGAGTTATTGCTAAAAGTCGTCGATTCGGAGGCACCAGAGATCAAAGTCAAATTACTCCCGTTAAATCAACCATCAGAACATTGCGGTCCTTGCTTTACGGTGACTAAACAGAATGTCGACCAATGATACTCACCAGTTTAGAAATTGCCACCCGGGCCCGCACGCTGCCAATAAAAATTCATTCCGACCAAACTATAGCGAAATGCACGCATTTTTATTCATAGATAAATGCAAAAATGTTTATTACATAAGCAGTTGTTGAAAATTTTCCTCCACGAGGCGCAGAAATTGCTTAAATGTTCAATATTTCATAAAAAAATATTGAAAAGCGAAAAAACAAAAAATATTTTTGTATCGCAAATAATTTCATTGTATAGTTTAATGTTTTTTAAATCTACACCCAAAAAAATTGTTTCATTCGGACACTTACTTTCAGAGAAAAATTAAAATTTCCAAAACACTGCAAAAATTTACAACTGTTGTTCAAAAAAAAACTATTTGGAATTTTCTAACAAAATTTACACAGTGTACTTTTCGACTACAAAACTCGGCGCTGAATATCATTGAAAAATATTAATCTTGGTAAATTCGGGGCCCACTTGAGGAAGCCTTACCCATACATCTAGATGCTCTCAAAAAGTAAATTTTGAAAAAAATTTCGCCTACATCTTTTTGGCGGTGAGGGCTCGATATGTGAAAATTACGTGATTGACGGAAAATCTAACTCACGCACGCTCACGCCAGCGAAAATTTCAGTCACGCATGATCACGGAAGTTACGTGAAAAAGCGTGACACGGCGTGTCACGTAGAAAATCACGTGTTTTGCCCATACTAGATATGGGAACACACTCGCAATTATGAGCTATTTGAACTGCATGTAAAGAAAATGCTTAACCTCTACTACTAGGTAAATCCTTGCCCACTGAAGAGGACTTTGACTTATTGCGCCTAATGATATTCCGCATAAGAGTCCAGGGCTTTCATTCGGTCTTTACATCCATAACATATGTACAAATATGTAC
>NW_023461924.1:0-22182 GCF_013731165.1 Rhagoletis pomonella
CTGAGTAGCTTTTCAATAGTTCTAGAGTTCCTGAAAAGGAAAAAAAAGTTCTGCAAAATTACGCCAAAAAAAAACAAAATTTTCAAAAAAGTCGGAAATTGAAAGTGTGCTGAGAAGCTCTTCAATAGTTCCTAGCTTTCCTAAGAAGGAGAAAGAAGTTATGCAAAATTATGCCGAAAAATATTTCTTTCGAAAAAGTCGAAATAGTTAAATTTTCGAAAAAATAGATCTTTTCTGAGTAGCTCTTAAATAGTTCTAGAGTTCCTGAAAAGAAAAAATGGTCATGCAAAACTACGCCGAAAAAACAATATTTAAAACAAAGTAGAAAAAAAAAATTTTTTTAAAACAAGTCAAAAGAGTTAAATTAAAATTCCGCCGAAAAAAAATTCAAAAAAGTTGAATGTTTGAAAAAAAATAAAAATCAAAAGTATTCTGAGTAGCTCTCAATATTTCCTGTGAAGGAGAAAGAAATTATGCAAAATTACGCCGAAAATATGTATTTTTTTCGAAAAAGTCGAAATAGTTAAATTAAAAAAAATAATAATAAAAATTAGATCTGTTCTGAGTAGCTCTTCAATAGTTCTAGAGTTCCTGAAAAGGAAAAAAAAGTTCTGCAAAATTACGCCGAGAAAGAAATTTTTTAAACAAAGTCTAATAAGTTACATTATTTAAATAAATAAAAACTAAAACTGTTCTGAGTAGCTTTTCAAAAGTTCTAGAAAAAAAAATTTAAATTAAAGGATTAAATGAGGAGATTTATAAAAATTCTATAGTTCCTGAAAAGAAAAAAAAAGTTCTGCAAAATTACGCCGAAAAAAATATTTTTTTTTAAGTCGAAATAGTAAAATTTGTGAAAGAAATTCTAATCTGGCATACACAATTTTTGAAAAAATTTGTTTTTGTCATAATATCCAGAACTCTTTTTTTTCTTTTTAAGAACTTGTCAACTTCCCAGACTTGAAAAAGTTCCTCTGCCCGACGACTCGAACTCGGATCTCTCGAGTAGTAAATGGGAGATCTTTTTTCTAAGACTTTTGTGCTAGAATAACTTAGGTCTTTCGAGCTATCTTGCTATCTGTCGTTTCTTACGAAAGACTTTTTACTATCTTAGCCAGAACTGCCCTGAAAGCTTCAGTTTGAATGAGCTGAGTACTCAACACGCAAGCACCCGTCTTGATAAAATCTATGGAAATCAAACTCTACAGCACATTATATAAGGCAGAATAAAGACTTTACGCACAGAGAAAGATTTGCGTCTACTGAACCACATCAGATAGCCCAAGGCAGAATGACTTCGATCGCTTTATTGGCTGAAAAGAAAAGCTTAATTCGTGCGAATTTCAGAATAACACAAAAGTTAATAAACCAAACCAGTGGTTCGCCTATCCAAAAAAGGCAAGAGTACTGGAAGAATGCATCAAATATCGTAAACTAAACTGACTAATGTTCGCTATAGGTTCATTGTTTCATGCACCGTTCTCTTGAAACCACGTACTGTCCAAGTCCATGTCATCTCATTTATGCCATAAAAAGTTTGAAATCATGTCAAGACAACGTCCAAAATAATTGCGTTAACATATCAGATCTGCATCACTCTTAAATCACTCTACTGATACTATGAGAAAATATGCATTGTGATAGCTACATATTAGCCAGCAAAACTTTTGCGAAATCATCTTAATAGATTCCTTATGCATGAGTGTTTCTCATAGAAACTTCGCATCCGAGGTCGTTGATCTTAGTCACAGCTTAATTGGATCTCATACAGCTACAGGCGCTATCCGAAATTTCCACTTGATTTAAGTTTTGATAATAATTTAATTAACAAAGAGCAAATAAACCCAATATTTTTATAACAGCAAAGTAAACAATTATAACCCCCAACCAATATGCGAACTGGTAGCTATGTAAATAGCACCTGCGCGCTGTCAATCAATCGAGGAAGGAAGCTCGTAACGAGCTCATTCCGCCAACACTTACAGCGGCACGTTGCGTGAGTTTGTGTGCGTGCTCTGAAGGCGTTGACAGGTGAACATACAAACCCGATGCAGCAATCGCACACACACTCAATTAGTGCTAATCAAATTATTTATGATGTTTAACCCATTTTAGCCGGCCGGTAAGTTGGAGTATGTGTGGCCTTCGAATAGACTACAAATATTTTCTCGCCATAAACTACCTCTACACATATGTACATACATATGTACCTACTCTCCGCAGCCTTTCATTGTGCTGTGGTGTTGCGAAATGTTGCAGAAATTGCAGCAATTGTCGCTGTCCCTTCAAATTTCCATTGGCCCCAACCAAGTTAATGGGCAGTCAGTGCGGACATTCACAAGTTAATGGGCGAGTGGTGCGGCTGTCAGATTGCAAGGCGCTCGTCTGGAACAAATGGGGTGCGACGTGTTGAGCGTGTTGGTTGGGTGGTAGGTGCAAGGTGCAAGGTGTGTGTTGTAGTTGTAAATGTTTGGTAGCCATGTACATAAGTTTAGATGTAAGTATGTATGCTTGTGACCCACAAGCGTATTGTTGGTGGTTCGTTGGTTTGCCTAGGTGTCTGGCCGGCTGGCTGGCTGGCTGGCTGGTGACCACCGCTCAGATTCACTTTAAATGCACTGAACTGTGCAATATTGAATTGATTTCAATTTAATTGGAAATCACTGAAGCTCGAGTACCATTGGGGCTTGTTCACCCAAACAAGTGGTCGTGCAAGCGGTGTAGTGCACTGAAAGTACCAGAGAGCTTTGCTATGCGAAGGTATTTATGAATGTTTGTATATAGTATTGCGCAATGAAATGTGAGTGTCTTTGTGCAGCTTTGCAGCAAAATTCTGCTAGTTAATAAAACCCAATCGTAAAGTTGTTGTGTGGAAATTTTCACACGCGTGGCGCACATACTTTAATATATGTCTATGTGGTGTATGTTGAAATTATAGATACATATGCACACATATGTATTTAAAAATATATATATAAGTGCAATTTCAAATGCACCGATATCTCAATTAAAAAGTATGTGTAGATGATATTTGTTGGACGCATTTCTGGCCAATTGAACTTTTAACGAGCTTTTAATTGGTTTGAAACGGTATGTCTAAGCTTTTTGTCTATGCAAAAAATACATAAATTTTTAAATAAGCTTCGTTAAAAAAGCAAAAATAATCGAAGCTTCTAAACATGCTAGTCTAACGCACTAGATTTCATATCGATAAAAAGCTATCCATAAATGAAAAATAAGTAAGTTAGCGATAAATATGTCTAGATGTGTATAAAAATCTATATTTACGATATTCAAAGCTCTGCTCTACGTACAAAATAAAGATATCCACGAAAATGTCTAAACATGTTTAGGCCCGCTACGATAATTTCAAAAAATTTTGTTTATTTAAATCGCAAAAATTGTGGCTAGAAATCTCATAGATTTGACATGTTATTGAAACTTACTAATATAAATTTTCAAAATTTTTAGGGGTTAAAAAATTGATTTTTTTTTAATCACGAATATTTTCCAAGATATTGGATTGAAATCTGATAAATTTACATGTTATTGAAACTTAAAAAAAAATTAAAGCAGGGCTTAAAAATATTAAGTTTTTCAAAATATTTAATTGAAATCTGATAAATTTACATGTTATTGAAAAACGCTTATATAAATCCATAAACGAAAACTTCAAAAACTTTTGACAAATGTTTAAGAGCTGCTACGAGGATTTGAAAATATAATTTTTTTTTAAATCACCCGAATTTTACAAAACATTGACCTGAAATCTGATAAATTTGACATGTTATCGAAACTAATAACGTAAATTTATAAACGAAAATGTCAAAAATTTTTGAGAAATTTTTTGGGTAGCTACCAGGCTTTGATTACATTTTTTTATATCGCAAAAATGTTACTAAATTTTTACTGGAAATCTGATGAATTTGACAAAATACTGAAACTTACGCATATATGTAAGTCCCTAAATTCGCTCAGTTAACCGATCAAAGTTAAAATTTTGTCGATTTCTTGCGATAAAAAACAAACAATTTTTTTAAACCCCTAATATTTTAAAATAAAAATGTTTCTTTGCAGATGCACACATACTCCACGAGTGGAGGGCCCATTGTTTTGTCACAACTAAGAGTTTTCACAACCTGGTTTGCCAATTGCCTCTCTCCTTAGCGAGGTTGCGCCGGTTTTACATACATGCCGAGTACCTCCCATTGTGTTCCTGGGCGCCCTTTCTTTCGTTGTCCAAGCAAGCGCATTCGCAACCAGGACCATAGATCTTGCGCGGAATTGACCTCTCCAAAGCTTTCTCATCTTTGTTCGGCAACGTCCATGTTTCTTCGCCATATATGTAAGAGGACGGGCATGATGAGATTTGAAGTACGTAATTTTCATTCCTCGGTAAAGGGCTCTGCTTTTCAGCTGCCTATAGAGCCCAAAGTAGACCTTGTGAATAAGAGTTATTGTGCGCTTAATCTCCAGGCTGACATTTGTTGCCAGATGGTACGTACTTTGTCTTGTCCTAGTTAACTGCTATATCAACCTATTTTCCTTTTTTTCTAAACTGGAAGTATTACTTACACTGGAGTAAAGTTGACAATAATCACCTAATTAAAAATATTTATATTTTGATAAATATAATAATAGACTGACGCTTGCACAATATGTTGTGAAGAGTACGCGACCCTTAAATCACTATACATTTGCTAAGCATTCAGGCATTTTTACCAGAAATAAAGCCATTGTATAATTCACTTAAATCTATATAAAATCAATCGAAATTTTTAACTTCTAATATGAAGCAACATTTTTCAAGCAACAATTTAAATTGAATAACGATATGCACAAGCTCATCTACCCCTGCCACAAAACATTTCTATTTCCACTTTCACAGCCAAGTAGCTGTATAAGCATGGCAATTTGACGGTCAAATCTCACGGGAGAATATGCCAAAGTGAAGGTGCACATATGCCGCCATTTAGCCCGGTCAACTAGCTCAAATCAACATCTTCTTCAATTTTTAAACTACCTACCTACTACCTCTGCTACAGTGTCAATGCATAAATTCTCTAAAGCTTTTTGCATGTATAAATTTTTAAGCACTTCTCCAATTTCATCCCCTAGTCGCTGCCTGTAACCTTTTTTATTACTTGGCCTTTACAGGGTGTGTTCCTGTCTGTGAAAGCTTTCAGTTCATAGATGCAATCTTCCTATTGTAACATCCATTCACCTTATCACGCTTAAGAGTATCATTGTTCACTTGAGCAACGCAATAGGTATATCTCCGATGTCGCCGTTTTGGTTTTATTTACCACCGTCTTGCCGTCTGTTCGGTCTTACTTAAATGGTGTGTGAGTTTGAGAACAGAAAATTGCTATGTACTTTTGAATTGTACTGATAAGATACAATGTGTGTAAGAGCACTTATGCACTTAAGATGAATCTCAGTGTCGGAAATTAAACTGTTAATCAAGAGAGAATAAAACACCGAGGTAAAGCACTCAAAAACAATTGTTTTTTAATGTGCCTAACGAAGATTTCGATTTAGTTTCTTAATCTTAACAAATAATTAATTTAGTGGCGAACTCTTTTCTGGTACTCGCCAGAGGTAAGTGGAAATTCATATAAACATATAAACTTACTTTCTGTTTATGGGCTACTGAGGTGGTACATTTTGTGCGATACGTCTTTGTATTGACTCGCATATTAGGGTACCACAGCTTTTAATCAGCATTGAGGGGCAGACGATATTTTCCGCAAGCCTTTTAAATATTGAGAGAAATAAAATTGGAAATTTATTATCGCCTTCAATTGTTTTCAGTTTAAAGTAAGGTTGTAACGACGCCAAGGCACGACGATACATCGTTGCGAAACGCATCATATTTGTAAAAGCAGGATAAATTTAGACGAAGCGGAGCATATCCAACACATCTTCTTCTTCTTCTTATTTGGCACTGTAACCGCCTAAGTGATTTTGGCCGAGTTCAGCAAAGCACGCCAGTCGTTTCTTTTCTGTGCCAACTAGGTTTGCCAACATTTTCTAAGATAATTATAGTACTTTTTTAAAATAATCGGAAAAATATAGTACATTTCAAATAAATATAGTATTGTATTTAAAAGAAAAAGTAAAAACGCTTTTTTGGTAATGGAAAAAGTTTTTCCTGTGAATGCAGAAGTTGCTAGAATAGAGAGTAGAAAAGAAATAATTTTAAGTAAATTTGTTAGTTATTTCTTAGTTTTTTTAAACAAATTTCGCCTATTTTTATTATAAACTCACTATGACCTTTCACTTTAAAGAATACTTCATTTAATATTGTTATTTCAGTATAAAGCTCATCCATTTTAACTAAATTTTTCTTGCAAATTTCTGAAATATATTATTATTTATAGCTGACGAAATAAAGTATTTTCGCGTACTATATTTTTTTCCAACAGTATATAGTACGCCGATCGGAAAAATAGTACAATACTATATATTATAGTACGGTTGACAACCCTAGTGCCAACTGACGCCAATTGGAAATGCCAAGTGAAGCCAAGTCCTTCTCCACCTGGTCTTTCCATCCCAGTGGGGGCCTTCCTCTTCCTCTGCTACCACCAGCGGGTGCCAAGTTGAGAGTTGAGAGTGTACGTGCCGATTCGAACGACATGACGAAGCCAACGAAGCCGCTGTATTTTAATTCGCTGCAATATGTCCATGTCGTTGCGGTACTCGCCGTCGCCAACGCGTAAAGACCCGTAAATCTTTCGCAACATCTTTCTCCCGAATACTCCAAGAGCCGCCTCATAAGATGTTGTCGTTGTCCATGCTTCTGCGCCATATACCAGCACGGGCATGATGAGTGTCTTATACAGTGTGATTTTCGTACGTCGAGAGAGGACTTTACTTCTCAATTGCCTACTCAGTCCACAGTAGCAATTGTTTGCAAGAGTGATTCTGTGTTGGATTTCCATGCTGACATTATTATCGGTGTTAATGCTGGTTCCCAACACATTCAACATATACTGATGATTAAAGAGCAAGTCCAAAGGGACAGTATTTGATAACTTGAGTCAACCATTCCAGAGTAAAGGCCACGGGCATCAGCATTCTTTAAAAAGAATCTAAGTCAAGTTAGGTTAGAAAGGCGAGTAGGAATGACTCATGCTTCCCCTCGAAGGCAAACTTGATCTTTGTGAATGCCCTCTATGAGTGCCAGGAGGAGGCATATCCTTCTAACCGAAGATATTTCTTATTATGGTGCTTGTTAAACCATTTACTATTCCTGATGAGGTTTTGGACCTCCGATAGTTTCACTTCCGATATATTCCCAAAACTTTAGAAGTGGTGAATCGATTCCTCACGTCAACAACTTCTACAGAGGGCGCTTGTTGATATACCCCATCGCTGGAGACTTGGTGCTACATCCTGTGATGCGCTATGATGACGCCGGTAAGATCACTTACTGCAGATTTGTTTAGCATCATTTGTACTTCAGTATGACTCTTATTGAGTCTCGGTCATAAGGATCGTGAGATCTCACAGTTGTAACGATTGATCCATAGGTCAATAGTTAAGGCTGTGTTTCATTAATCAACCTAAGGAGAGTAGGTTTGTGGTGGTAGGAATTTATCCGCTTCGCTTATTTGCATTTCCGAGCCGTGTCTAGCCGTCTCGACTGCTATTTCGTTCCCTTCGATATTGCCTTGTTCAGGAACTCAGCACAGAGGTTTTGAGGTGACTCAGTGAAGACAGCGATCTACACCACTTCCAGAATACATATTTTCGACTTTACTACCATTTCAATGCTGCCTGAGACAATCAGCCTACTCTATAGTAAAGTTATCCACCTGTCGATATGATTGCAAAAATTAAATTAAATTAAATTAAAGAAGAAACAAGAAAAACAAATATTAAGTATTAGTATAAAAAAAAAAAAATTATATTACGAAAACGATCTTGAAAGAATTAAATGAAATTAAAAAAAACCTTTTTTTTAACAATAAAATCTTTAAATGTGAAGAAAATTTGATTGAAAGCATATCAAATTAATTGAATAAATAAGTTTCTATAAATAAACCTAACGAAAATAAAATTTAAAAAAATCAAATAAAAAAAGAAAATAAAAAAATAAGTGTATTTTTTAATATATTTTTTTTTTTTTTTCAATTTCATATATAAAAATTAAATGATAATTAAATAAAAAAGAAGAAATGAAAAACGTTTCTAAAAATTACATTTAATTTAAATAAACATTTCCCTATTTAGTTTTAACTAAGAAAATAAGTTTCTAAAAACTAAATTAAATAAAAACATAGTTTTCTTTCTAAAATAATAGAACTTAAAAGTTAACAAAAAGTATATAATAAGTTTCTAAAAGGGAAACGGCATTTAATAAGTTGTATTTTTAAACAATAAAATCTAAAAATTTAAAGGAAATGTAATTGAAAACACAAAACAAACGATTTAGTAAAAGTAATTAAGTTAATAAAAAATTAAAGTAAGTAGGTGGGTTAATAAAGATTTATTAAAATAAAAAAATATAAAATTTTCTTTTTGAAACAAGCTCAATTAGTATTAAAAAATGTTTTTTCTTTAATACCTAGAAAACAATTACATTTGTAGATATGCACATATATTCGGTAGGTATGTGTGTATTCACCGATTAAGAAAATATAATTTTCACTTCATTGTAAATGTAATTTTACACGTTCTAAATTGCTATAATGCAATATGCATATAATTAAATATTTTCTTCCTATTTCGATAATTATTTAATAACCCAATGTCGAGGCTCAAGAAATGTAGAACTTGATGCATTGACCACTGACATGTGTAAATATCTGATTATTTTAGTAAATTTCCTAAATTACAATACAACACGTTTTTGTTGACTTCTGCCACAATGCTGAGGTCAACAAATAAAGCCACAATTCCATTATATGAATAGTTAACACTTTGGACCCTTCAGAAATAATTATGAATATGTACATACATATGTATATGTGTATGTATGTAAGTACATTAGTAAATTGCGATTTTGTAAATGAAGTTTAATGGCTTGAAAGTAAATTAATAAGACAAGCCAAAGATATATGTACTCGTAATACAAGAAACCACAAATACTCGTGTTAATACCAAGTCATAAGCACATACATATGTAGGTACCTACACGTGTAAATTCGTGCATACAGTGACGAACAAAAGTATTGGCACAGTGAATTTTCCGCAAGATATGCAAAGTTTTTTTTATTTTAGTTTATTTCGATAATTTTTTATAAAAATGTAGTTCATTCTACACCAAAAAAAACATAAAAACCAAAAATCTCTAAACTTTGTGCATTAAATTTGCATACTAATTTGCAATTTTCCATTCAGATTTTTTAGAAAAATTCAAATGCAGTTTTATAGCACGTTTAATTTTAGTACAACAAAATGCAAGTTTTAAGTCGCTAGAAAATCGCGTTGGTTTTTAGTATTTTTTTCACCCAGGTTCTTCCATACAAAATATATGCGACAATTATTTTTTGTATGGAGAAAATGAGCAACACCTTCCACTAAAAAAATTCCCAAAAATCAACGCGATTCTCTAGCAACTTCAAACTTGCATTTTTTTATACAAAAATTGAATGTGCTATAAAACTGCATACTTTGAATTTTTCTAAATGTGCTATAAAACTGCATACTTAGAATTTTTCTAAAAAAATCTGAATAGAAAGTTGCAAGTTAGTATGCAAATTTATTGAATTTTCCTGAGTATTGCACAAAGTTTTGAGATTTTATTTTTATCTTTTTTGATGTAAAATGAACTATATTTTTATAAAAAATTATCGAAAATAAATTCAAATACAAACCTTTGCATATATTGCGAAAAATTCACTGTGCCAATACTTTGTTCGTCACTGTATGTATTTGCCTAAAACAGACAATGATGCAATGACTGACGTTATATTAAGATAAGACACAAATTTTTGAAATGTTACAAAATGATACATATATTATAATATTAAAATGAAATGAAATTGGATACATTCTACGTTCGTTGTTATTTGATGCGTTGACATAATGTAATTATTGTGTTTTACCCATCATTAAACAATAAAACCAAAATGCAGCAATGTAAGTTCGCACGAATTTGATTTTATGTGAGAGAATTGTTGTTAATGTAGGTTCATAAATTCCTTACATTAGGCCAAAATGATGTGATAAGTTTGCACACAAATCAGCTGCAAATATTACAGATTTCTGATAATTCCAGGTCAAGAGTTGTTTTAGGCAAGCGAAGATGCCTACAATTTACATATACATAAACATATATCCATACAATTAACCCTTTCGAGATACTATGATTTATCTGTGAGGTAGGCAAAAGTTAGTGTGGTTCTTCACACTACTGAGGTATTTGTCGATCACATACATATGCCTTATTAGGAACATCTTGGGAAATGCGCAGCAGGCGAACTGCCGGCAACCACGACAGACCTAAATCAAGACCTTATGTCTATTTTAAGCTTAAGGCGCGGCTCCGATTCGGACGAAGAGTCACTGACGAGACACAAACCCTTCACGCTCGTCCAGTGAGGTTTCCTCTTTTGCTGGCTTGAAGACAACTGATACAAATTAAGGATAGAATGCTCATAGGAGCTCTAATAATAGTTTTTAGGGTTCATCTTGCACCTTCATGCTGCGAATAAGGTCTGCCTTAAATCAAAATTTTTGGTGGACAGTCAGCTTATTACTCACTCAGACTTCTACCAATCATTCGGCTGAGCATTTCATCCAATATGTGCTATGCGTCTTGATGTTATCAATCGAATAAAAGTTGTATTCCGGCTTCGGACGTTTATGACCATTTATGTTAAAATACTGAAGGGGGTTGGAAGCAAGGAAGTACGCAATGGAGGTATATGCTGATTTTGAGGGAACGCAATGTGCTCTATCACTATACGGAATGGAGTTGGCAAAATAATAATTGGACTCAGTTAGATCATTAGCATTTTATGATATCTACTTAGAAGACTACTTCGATGGAGGAAAATGGCAATGCTTGGGGAGGATCCTCTTTGGGAGAGGTTCTCTCGCCACCACCATATGGATGTCCCATACTTCAATGGAATCCGTGCTAAGGTGGGTGATGTTTGGCCACTAAAGCAAAGGAAGGGCTTTCCAAAATCGGTTTAATGGAGAGATCCAGAAACTCTTGGCGGAACTTATTAAAAATTTAGCATACCGACAGCTCCTAGACTTGGAATGGAACTGTATCGGAATGGCATCCAAACGGTACATCAAATCAGAGCCTTCAGTGATAATCAAGCTGTTCAAGAAAGCCTCTTCCTGGCAGAGAGACCGAAAGAGTGAGCTACGAGGCCTTATAGAACACGATTGATGCATTGATAGATCAGATATATTGAGAATCGACAAGCTACATTATATTTCCACCCCAAACCAAGTAATACAAATATTAATACAAGTATCCGTGCGGAGACGAAGACCGAAATTAAAGCGAACTGTAAAGTGAGTGCGAAAACTAATAAGAGTATGAAGACAGCGACTAAAACGAAAATGAGAAAATTGTCGGGATCTTTAAAAAATGTAAAAGCGGTAATCCTTGCATTTATAAATGTTGTTTTTCGCTGAGCTGAACTGAAAAACTTCCGAAGCCGGATTATGCTAGGTAGGTCCCAAGCTCAGCGCCGTACTTATTGTTGGGAGAATGTCTCTCCGGTGAAAGGATTGTATGGACCAAGCACACAAGGAAATGTACTCACCTGAGATGAACAATTGGTGCAGCTTCGCTAGAATTTTGCAAAGTAGTATCTGTTGTCGATAAGACTTTATATCCCATACTAATGTATTTTTATGAGTAGCCGTTTTTCACTAATAGAAAAAAACTTGTTTGCTTTATATTTTTTTTTATGTTAGTCCGAAACTAGACTCGAACCCAACCCAACCCTGCGAAATGGTAGCGCGTACACCACAGCGCACGGTGGTTTAAAGCTGGAATTTACTGTTCATACTTCATTGGAGCCTTAATTTTTCAATCCATCTGATTAATTTTTTTTTTTTATTGAAAGCGCATCAAATTTGCAAGAGAACATTTGAGCTCGATTTTTTTACTATTATAAAATTGCATACCAAAATTTTTTCTAAAAACTCGAAAAAGAAATTCTAATTTTTGGTGACAATTTTTTTCATACCATTTTAAATTTTTTGTGTGAACTTTTTTTCGTTTTCGGGAACTCTACAAATGTTTTCAACTAGTTTGTATTACGTAACATTTCTTAACACGAACTTGAGAACCGATTTTCTTTAAAATTGCTACTTTTTCTGCACTTCGTACTAAAAAATTTAATATAAAAAAATAAAAATTCAAAAATTTAGCTCAACTGGTCTCTTGCTAGTTTTATAAGCCTTTATTTGAAAAACAAAAACTTATCAAATTGGTTGAAAAGTTGAATTATGAACAGTTAATGCCAGTTTTGAGCCACAGTGCAGCAGCCACTAACGGGCACTTATTACTTTGCAGCTTTTCCGGTTTGAAGCGACACATATCTGGTGTTATTTGGTGTACCGATAACACTAAATTGGCCAACCAGCCAATCATAATGGTTCATAAGGAAATTGACTACGAATATGGTGTAAAATACCGCAACGCATAACACAAAGATTAAAATAGCTCCATTTCTTAATATTTATACACAACGATAGAAATGCAGTAATAAATACTTAATGGGTTGAGTGCTAAAGAAGAATTTGTTGGTAAATCTAAAAGGAAGTGTCAAATGCTTGAAGCCGCAAGCGCTACTTGCTACATGCAACATAAGTATGTATGCTTATTTATAAATGCATTTACAGCAATAATAAATTGAAAAGTTTTGCTTAAATTGTTGACGTTTGACAGATGGATATTTGTGCGCACACAAATGCAAACAAACATACATATGTACCCTGCAGGAAATGTATCTAACTATAAGCTAACTTTAATTTCTATTCTTCTTTATATTTCTATGGCGATGGCCGCGAAATAGTCAAGGGCGGTTTACCTCTGCATGTGATATAACTAATTTTCAACTAACTACTTTTGGAAATAAAATATCAATACTTTATTTATTTTATTACTTTTCATATTTGTTTCCATATTCTGCTTTAGGTGGTCCCATATTCGAACTCCGTCAGACAAAACTTCAAAATGATAATATGAAATTTCGATCTTCCTTTTATTTGTCCTCAATTCGAAAAAGTATTTGCGAAGTGCAGGGTATTTAAATAGAAACGCGTCTAAAGAAAACAATCTCCTTCATTACTCCTGCATTGCTTGTCAACTAGTTTCAAGTTAGCCTTTTGTAGCTAACTACAAGTTATATATTTTATAGAAACCCCTTAAAAAAATCCAACTGCAAGTGGGCTATTTTTTATCAATTGATAATTTTTTTCTGCAGGGGTATTTGCCGTCTCTGCCACTCTGTCTGTGTGTCGGTGTATGCAAATTTGTCGCATTTGCAATTGATCACCGCATAGCTGCAACTAAACCGGTGATTGTGTGGCAAGTGCAATGCCATAAGCAGCAACATATATGTACTCGCAAATCGGGCGGTACAAAGACAAC
This sequence comes from Rhagoletis pomonella, assembly GCF_013731165.1. Taxonomy (NCBI): domain Eukaryota; kingdom Metazoa; phylum Arthropoda; class Insecta; order Diptera; family Tephritidae; genus Rhagoletis; species Rhagoletis pomonella. Next base: position 13,577 of record NW_023461924.1, read on the forward strand.
AAATACCAACAACAACTACAAACGCAGCAATGACAGCAATATAAAGCACAACACTAACAACAACAAAAGTCGACAATGCCATTCAGCTAAGTGTGTGATTTGGATCGAAGTGCCAACGCTGGAGCGTTCTTGTACAACACAGCTGCAATGGCATCATCCAACAACCTTCTAGCTGCAGATATCTATAGCATCTACAAATATACGTATAACTGCGCACTAGCCTGACATACCCACAAAGTGAAAATTCTCCTCAATAAAAGAAATACATAAATAATAAAAGCAAAAAAAATAGAAATCCTTAACAGATTTTCATATTCCACAGCTGCTGTCGTTGTTGTTGTTGTTGGTAGTGGGGTTCTGCATGGATGACATATGAAACTTTTGATTGTTGGATTGTTGCAAGCACAAGACATCAGTTCAGCACAGTTCAGTTCAGTTCGTCTCTGCTCACCTCACATTGCATGGATGCTATGACATGTCATGACAATGAATTTGTTATTGCTTTAGTTTTCATTGTTGTTGTGGTTGTTTCTGTTGCCGTTATTGCATGTAGTTGTGATCGTTATTGCACTTGTTATTATTGCTGTTTGAACATTGTTATTTGGTTTGGCTCTGTTGTGTGTGCGTTGCACTGTTGCACCATTGCCATTGCAATCACTATAAGTATGGCCATATTATTATTGCTCTTGCTTATGTTTTTATTTATGCTCCTTGGATTTGTGAGAACTTGTGGCTTACCTACGAACACATGTACGCATATGAAGTTACACACACACACACACACACAAACAAACTTAGCATCTTCAGAGATTTATGACTTTTCAATAAGCATTTTCTTCCCTCATATTTGAATTATTTATGGCATTGCATTTATGCATTCACTCATCCATTCATTTATTTTATTCATTCATGCAGTCAGTTGTTTGTGTGTTTCTGTTTTGGTTTATGTTTCTTTTTTTTTCTTTTCTTATTATTACACTCACCTGACAATGAAAATCGTATGCGTTGGTTTGGAATTTATCAAAGTACACTAGGGTGGTCAAAAGAAAGTAAAGTCGGAATTTTAATGCTCTCAAACCCTAAGTTTGGTTTTTATCGAAGAACTACGCTCTTGTGTTTTTTAATTTAAAAAAAATATATATCTAGAGGTCACTCAAAGCGCTCAAAGATTCTAAGACATTCTTCGTAAAAATGGTATAAGTTGAATCAGTGTTTTGCATTTGGAAAACTTTGTTTGACTTCATCGAACTTTACGGCATAATACCCAATGGTTTATTTCAACATTTTTTAATACGAACTATTTTTATGGGTCCCCTAAAAAAGTGCATAAAAATGCAGAAAAAATCATTAATATATAAAATAGTTAAATACTTTATCTGTATATTAATACGCTAACATTAATTTTGTCCCCCATCATTTGGCGATAGTACCGAACCGATTTTTTTGTAGACGAGGAGAGTTTTTATGGTTTCACGAAAATTAAAACAATGAGAATTACATAAGGATTAGGGTAACAGAAACAGAAAAAAAATCACTAAATTTGTTTATTAAGTTATCGGAAGCTATCAAGCTACCGAAATTTATATTCAAAATAAATCATCGAAGTTTATAGTTATAGAAATTTATCGTGTTATCCATGTTTATTGACTTATCGCAACGTATCGAATTATTCGAATTGATTAATGTTTATTGAGTTGTCACAATTTATAGACACAGAAAATTAATTGTTGAAATTTGTGGAAAGTTATCCAGCTAAAAAAATTTATGGGATTATCGAAATTTGTAAAGTTAGTGAAATTTATCAAGATTTCTATATTTCTAGCATTAACGTTATTTATAGAGCTAATAAAATTTATGGAGTTGTCCATATTTATTGATTATTGAAATTTTTCGATTGATCGAATCACACTTTTTGGAATTTTCAAAATATATTGGGTTATCGAAATTTCAAGATTATAAGTTCATCGACTTATCACTGCTTATCGAATTTAAGCATGTTACCTGAGTGTAACGAGTTATCGCAATTTGTCGATAGCTTTCAAAAAATATGGAACTATCAATATTAACCGAGCTATCGATGCTTAGAGAGGTATCCAAAGTCTATCGAGCTATCGATTTATATTGACATATATACATTTTTGAGTCATCGAAATTCATCGAGCCCTCGAAACGCACAGTTATCGAAATTTATCGAAAATTATCGAAATTAGTCGAGTTCCAAAATTTTTTTGAGTTATCGGATTTTAAAGTTATTGGAACTCATTGACTTATCGATATGTAACAAATTATCGAAACTGACAAACTGAAGTTTTAAGCGCTTTGAGCGACCTCAAAATATTTTTTGAGTTAAAAAAGGAGAGGTATATTTTTCGATATAGAGCAATCCTAGGGTTTAAGAGCTTTGAAATTCCGACTTTACTTTGCTCGCATGCATTTTTTGGACCACCTTAATGTACACATGAACATTTAGTTACATACTATGATATTTATGGTGAGTTTTTTTATTAAACCCTCAATGCATTTATTAGTGTCGGTCGAGGTGATTTATTGCATTTATTGCGGACAGAATTTATTGCAGTTGCATATATTGCTATTAAATTTGAAGATTCATAAAAACCGCAAAAAAAAATTATTAAATTCAATAGCATATTGGCATTTCATAGAAATAAAAATGATATTGGAATCCAGAGACAAACGGATTCCAAATATGTCGATACCACAATGTTCATATCGCAGTTAAGTAGGTTTATCACCCCGGTTGGTTTTAGAAAAATCCTATCATTGCACCACAGCAACGACAGACACTCGAGAAGTGCATTTTACTGAGGTCATTAAATAAGGTGTAGTGTCATGTGAAGTAACTAGTTGGAGTTTTAAGGTACTCCCAGATAAGATTTGAGACCTTTTATGAAGCTTATTGTGATGGACAGAAAACCAGCTTAGCTCTAGCGAATTGTTTATGACCTCTCTTGTGTAGGTTTCCGGAAAGGGGAATACTATTGTGGCAGTGGATTTACCTAAAACTAGTTGGGGTTGGTTTAAGTGAATTGGCACCCTGGTGATAAGTAATTAGAAAGTTTGCCATTTTTATTCCCCAACTCGTGCAGCTGACAGCCATTTGGCGGCTTTAATGAATTTCGGTACGTCATACAGAGAGAAGCAGCTGCACTCTGAAATATTCTACAGGAATGGTTTTTCGAGTGGCTTTAGCCTCGTGCTTGTGAGGGCTTAACACTCGTTCCCTCGCACCCGAAGTGTTCGACTATCTCTTTTGAGCCAGGGTCATCGCAACTGCGATTGAAGGGCAATCTTTTTCTTTCCGTATACATATACTCCAACGGGTCAATGCACGCAATGCATGCTGCAGTAAGTTTGTAAGCATGCTCTTTGATAATTGCTAAAATAATTGTGGCTTTAAGTGGGTCGTAGGACACCCAGAAATGCCGGGTAATCATATACGATACTGTACAGTTTCACTTATGATTGGCCTTCGCGTGATAAATTTCGGTAATTTTTCGATAAAGATATCTATTATATCGATAATAAATCAATAAGGACGCTTAAAACATTATTTGGGAAGGATCTTATTGCACCTGTTGTGCCAGTTGCTGCTAACCTCTAACTCAGTTATTTTAATATGAGTATCAGTCGAAATGTTTTTGAAAAAGCTTTATTTCTTAACTACTTGTACGGAGGTTGCCACTTGTTTAAGAAATCAAATTCAATTTGAATCAAGTCAATTGGGTACTCGAGATAAGTGTTTGTCACAATTTGGGCCTCAGACGAAGGAAATTTAAGGAGATTTAAGTTTGAAATCATTTTGAAGAAGATTACCAGCTGTTTGAAAAGTCGCATTTAATTAAATTTATATGAAACTTTATTATATAGAAGTCAATGGGAAGAGTGTTAAAAAAATATTTGAATTGAACATTTATAATATTTTCGAGGTATTTTAAAAAGGTTGCCACCGGTTTAAAAGTTAAATTAAAATTTTTTAATAAGTAAACCAATTATTAAAGATGGGTCTTAATCGAAATGAGCCCAAAAATGCTTATTAACGAACTAATATGCAAAAATTATATGAAATAATAATATACGGTTGTCAAAGGAAAGAGTGGTAAGGCATCTGTAATTTGAACATTTAAAATATTTTCGAGGTATTAGAAGAGTGTTGTCACCGGTGTAAAACAGTTAAATTCAAATTATTTAATAAGGTAAACGAAGTGTTAAAGAATTTATATCAATCGAATTGGGTTCGGAAACTCTTTATTTCAAAAGTATGCTTAGGAGGGTTGCCACGTACTTGGAAAATCAAATTCAATTTAATTTTACAGTTAAATTAAATACATATGTCCCATGTCAAACGGTAACGATTTAAGAAGATTTAAGTTTCAAAATATTTTTGATTAGGGTTGCCACCTATTCGAAAAGTCAAATTTAGTTAGCTTATACACAAGATATGTATATGATATATTTAAATATGTATCCATCTATTGGAATAGTTATATCTATGCATCTATCTATGTATATACATATATTTAAAAATGCTAAAATGCCAAAAAGCCTTAACTTACTAAATTTTTTTATGGCATAAAACGATGTGGGGACTTATAATTCGATAGAATGCATCATAATCAATCAAAAGTGAATTTTGGATTTTTAGTTAGGTCATTAGATCTGCACCATTCTTTAGATTTCCAAAAAGAGATGAAAAATTATAGAGATTTACCTTTAGATATGCAACAACGTTTTATTTTCTTAAGTTAGCACTTTTTTATCGGAACAGGGTGATTTAAAATTTGAGAAACCGAACCATGCTAGACTGCTTCCATTCAAAAACGGCCAGATGGGTTTAGTTGAAATCGGCACGCAGATCGTTTATAACTATGGCTAATATTTGAAATATGTTTGGAATTTTTAACGAGGGTTGCCACCTGTTTAAAATATACACAAATCTATCCATATAAGTATCCGCGACTAAAAATACCCACGTCATGATTTTCATAGATTTTTTCGCCTTTTAATAAGATATTTGAGTTAGTTACCATTCTGCTAGGCATTTGGCCGAGCTTCGCCTTCAACATGTTGTGAGCGTTAAAGGTTGGAAGGACCTACAGTTTTACGCCACCTCCCATCGGCAGATGGTTTTTATGAGAAACTTTTTCATGAAAGAAATGCACTATTAGGTTGCCCATTACCTGCTTTGGAAAAAACTTTTTTTTGGTTCGGTGTATATAAATCAGAACAGAAATCACACTTGGGCACCACCAAGTTATAGTGCGTACGTTTAATCACTCAGCTAGGCCGATATTTTAGTTCTGATCTCAAATGCATTAAACATGAACATTTATTGGCACCGCGCTATGCAAAAAATAGTTTCCAGTCACAAAAACACGCTATAAAATATCGATATAACAATAATGTGTTGTGGTACACAGTAATTCCATTTCTACCTAATATAATTTCCGAAACAATTGACAAATTTCCAAACTATTGACTACGACATGAAATCTGTTACTCATTACATACAAATTGACAACAAACTAGCCAATTCCCTATAATTACAATTGTCTCTAATTGCCTAAATAATTCAATGGATTACCTGTCGTTTGCGCAACAACCAAATTGTTAGTAAAATTGCAGTAAATGTTAAAACGAAATAACTTCTGTGTAGAAATCGTAAAGGTGGAAAATGGTGGAGTATGAGTTTACAGCGTTCCTGCCACAGCAGCAACGAAATAATTACTAGCCTCATTATTTGACTCCATCGCTGCGGAGCGCCGGTCCATTAGCAGGCCGGTCAATGACACTAACCAATCAACAAACAACAACAACAAAACAACAGAGATGCGAACTTAATCAACAACATTACGTCAAATAAGACGCACGTAGTAACCACAAACGGTAATGCGTTTCTTCTACCTAAATGCGGAAGCTACCTAAGTGATATGTATGTAGATGCACGCTCGAGTAGTCAATGCTATGCTACTTCTGTTGTGTACAGCTAGAGCTATACAAAGGTCGTAATTCCAATCATAAAACCACAACAGTAGATGAGCCGGAATGTCGAAGACAAGTGGCATAAATCAGTGCAGTTTAGTAAGTGGGTAGTTTTTCTTCAGCTAACAGCTGAAGAGGGTAACTAGCGAAAAAAAAAAAGATTATGGGGAGTAACAAGAATTATTTTGCTGTCTATCTTGCTGATATTTACGGTTAGCGTACGCTTGTGGAGTGGGTTGCTTTAAGAGCGGCAGTGCGTAAAAGCGCAGTTAGTCTAGACTTAATTTCCGTAACATAACTTAACATAATATTTTGGCCAACCGGTTATATGAGAAACTGTGTTCGCAGTGAGTTAAAACTTAACTTACCGTAAGGAACTTAAGAATCTGTAGATTTTAGGTTCTTAAGTTACGGCCTTATGGAAATTGAGAGCGGTGAGAGCATCAGGCTTGGCATGTTTTCGTTTTTGTACTTCTCAAAAATAAATTTACGCAAACATATTTTTTTGCATGAATTTTTTTGATGTGGCATTTCAGCCGGCAAACTGTCAAACAGCTGAAAAAGAAAATACCAGAAAACAAAATATTTCCGCTCCTGGCTTAAATTGACATGTTGAGTAATCAATGATGATTTCTTACGATAAGTTAAGTTTAGACTGGTGCAAATTGTTTGACTACTCACATTTGACTTGATTAGAGGTGAATGGTGTAGCCAGATGGAATTAATTAGGAAGAACAAAGGTAATTGTATTCTTCTTGTAAATATAACTGTAAATGTAGTGCTAATTTTAAATGTAAGTGCTACAGTAGTAGCAATTGTAATTGAATAATAATTGTATTTTTAATTGAGTTTGTAATTTTAATTGAAGTTGTAGTAGTAATTGCTACCGTACTTGTAATTATAATAGTTATTGCAAATGTAATTCCAATATTGATTGTATTTGTATTTTTTTTTTGTAATTTAATATTAATTGTATCTAATTGTAATTGAATATGTAATTGTAATTGTAACTGTAGTTGTTACTACAATAATTGTATTCGTAATTGTAGTTGTAACTTCCATTGGATTTGTAATTGTAATTCTAATCGTAATAGTAATTGTAATTGTAACACAATTGTAACTGTAATGATTTTTGTAATTGTTATTGTTACTTTCGTTTTAATTTTAATTGTAATCGTATTTGCAACTGTAATTGTAATTGAACTTCTTATTCTAATTGTAAATATAGTTGCAATTTTAATTACAATCCCAATTGCAATTGTTGCTGTAAATGCAGATGTTGTTGTAAATGCGATTGTAATTATAATTGTAGTTGTACATATAATTGTAATTGTTATTAAAATTGTAATTGCAATATTATAATTGTAATTGTGAAGGTAATTGTAATTGTACTTTCAATTGTAATTGTGATTGTAATGGTAATTGTAATGATAATTTTAGTTGTAGTTGTATTTTTATTTGTAATTAAAATGGTAATTGTAATTGTTCTTGTTAATGTAATTGTAATTTTAGTTGTACATTCGTTTAAATTTTCCAAAAAACGCATTGCGGAACTAAAAATCTGGCAACACTTTCCCTATCACCGAACTAATTTTTTCTTTGATTTGGCCATTCATTCCTCCAAGCAATTGTTGCTCGTAATTTCCATGCCATTGGTTGCCAGAAAGCGATTTCAATAGCCCATTTGTCGTTGAGGGGGTTTTTTTATGTTTCGCTCGATAAAAACACACATTTGCCAGTTGCCAGCTCGCCGATGGCACATCAACCTCATTTTCGGCCATAATTTCAAACATTCATTGCTTGGCTTTACTGACCAAATCTTCTTCTAATTCCGTCACTAAGTTCTGCTTACAATTTTGTTTGTTGTTGTCATCTCTACACATCCATACACACACATATGTATGTACATGTATGGGGGAAGTTTGTAGTTGAATTTCTTTGCCTTATGCAATTCTGAGTCCTGGCAAAATTGTCGTTTGCCTACAGCTTGACTATAGCAGGACATTTTTTGCGCTACTTCTGCGTTTAGTATTCTATGTATTTTCAGTGAAGCGGCGAATGTTGGTGTGGGTAACACTGCCACACGTCCGTTGATTGTCTCCGTTTGTTCGACTGTCCGCCTATTTCGAGTCATTTCGAAATTAGTTCCGCCCTTCGATTTATTTTGCCATTCTCGGTTAATCTACGACGATTGCGCCGATCTGTTTTCAGCGTACAGGGGATGCTAAAGGCTCTACCCAACACTAAGCTCCAATGTTGTTTATGAACGAGCAACTCGTACGTGCCCCTAAGCGTGTTGTGTGTGGCGAAATCTTCAACTATGTACTTGTACTTGTACCTCAAGTGTATGCCATAGTTCGTTACACGAGGAGTGGGGAAGGTGTGGTATGAGATTCAATGGGGCTCATTCCACTGCATAGGTAAGCACATGTGTGCCCGCTGGACTATTTTTGTATATGTCTGTCCTTGTGCAACTTGTCAAACTGACAATCAAATTGGTAAATGTGTTTTTGTTGTTCGTTGTTGCTGTTATTGTTGTAGTGCACCAACTTCTTTTGGAAGTAAATTTTCTTGTTTTTCTATCTGTCATTGTCAACATATTAAAG
>NW_023461925.1:0-22172 GCF_013731165.1 Rhagoletis pomonella
TTAATAACATTGCCATATTCATCAATTCAACGTAGGCAATATACATATACATACATACGTACATAAGTAGGAGGTAGAGTTCACCATTAACAAAGTAACAAATAGCAAGTGAAGTTTAACTAGAGAAATAGGAGTGAAATAATAAATAGCATAAGTACACTTGTATGTAAGATATAGCGCAGTAGGAGCTAGTTAGTATTAGGATATATCGCTAGATTTTCTTAAACAAATAGAGGAGGAATTAATAAACTGGTTCATTGTGAAGTAACGATCAGAAAAGAAGGAAATATGCCTTGATTTATTTGTTTGGTATTTTGAGTAGGTAACAGAGGTAAATATGGAGCGCTAATCTCAAGTTTTTGGTGTGGGTGTTGCACTTGTGCAACAGAGGGGAAGAGGGAGTGTGAAGACGCAACGACAACTGAGGTGAAATGACTGACTGATTGTTAGACGGACGTGTGTCAGGCTTAGGGGGCGTTGTAAGAAGGTGAGGAGTCACGACAACGCCCAAGGTTTCGCGTGGAGTTCACGCAGAAGAAGGGTGGGATGACTCCACCTGACAGGACGGGACTGGACCATTTATCTGTAGTGCTTTCTCTTGCTCATCTTCTTATTTCTCTTTGTTATTTGTGACCATCCGCACTAGTATTTCTCCGTATCACCAGGCACGATTAACTTTTTGTTTGTGTAGCGACTACCAAGGCAGGCGGAAATGACAACCCCCCCAACCGACGAGCTAGCTTGGGATGCAAGCGTGCCTGCATGCCGCATCGCCGGGTACAAATACGCAGCTACATAACATGTCTCTTCTGCCGCAGAATTATTTGACATCGCTGCTTGTAAATGCATTTCTTTTTCTTCATGCAATTGTAGAAAGAAAAGGAAAGTTCCTATCATTGAACAACCATTTCTCTTGGACCAGAGAACCAGAAGAATCGGTCGCATTGGAAGTGTTGATCTACCTGAAACAAAAAAGATTACAAAGAGAAATGAACGTAAAGAAAAGCTTTCGAAACGTCATTCAAAATCAAAACTTACCAGAAAAGTATCAGCTACAACACGTGACCATTCAGATCAACCAGACACTCACACAGACGACAACAATGTCGGTGCGTAGCACATAGCTTCTTCCAAAAACGATGCTGATGCTGAATTTTCTCTTCCATCTTCTAAGATCAAACAAAACACACTATTATTAGAACACACTGCTTTAGCTGCCCAAAGATTCGGATTAAGTGACAGAGCAACGGCCTTGATTGTTTCATCTGCCCTTCTGGATTCCAAAAAAACGGGTTTGATAACAGAGGATCAGGGTAGTATTGTCACTGACAAATGAAAGATTAGTCGAGCAAAAAAAAGTGTTGGAATTAAGCTTCAAAACACCAAAAGTATTGACTCTGTATACGGGCTGTATTTTGACGGCCGCAAAGACAATAAACTCACACAAGTCCGCGAAGGAGAAAAGCACTACCGCGACACTGTCAAAGAGGAACATATTTCTTTTGTAGCGGAACCTGGTTCTCATTACTTTGGCCACGTCACCTCTCCTTCCGGGTCAGCTGAGGATGAGATGCAACATGAACATTTACAACACAATTCAGTAGATGTGGAACATCTTGAAGTTGTCGGTGCTGATGGCACCAACACGAATACAGGTTGGAAAGGTGGACTCATTCGGAAACTAGAAGAAAAAATAGGTAGGCCATTACAGTAGGTAGTTTGTCTTCTACATTTCAATGAACTTCCATCTCGTGCTCTTTTCGAACACATAGATGGTGTCTCACGGAGTCCAAATACATTCTCTGGCGACATAGTAAAACTGCTCCCTGATTGCGAGAAGTTGCCTGTCGTCAAATTTGAATGTTTTCCATCATGCCAATTACCTTCTGAGGCTATTAATCCGACCCAACTTAGCACAGACCAAGCTTACCTCTACAAAATATCAGAAACTGATATTTCTGGTCAATGCTCTTCAGACTTAGCATCGATGCGTCCAGGTAACATGTGCAAATCTCGCTGGCTCACCTGTGCAAACAGAATTCTGAGATTATACAATTCTACAGACAAACCAACAAAGGAAATAAAGATTTTGGTCAAGTACATACTTACAGTTTACTCACCTTTGTGGTTCTCAATAAGATTCCACAGTTCAATCAAAGATGGCTCGCGCCATCTCTTTGCTGCAATCCAAAAGTCGAGATACTTACCTGCTAAACTGCGCAAGCTTGTCGATTCATCCATTGAACAGAATGCTATCTTTGCTCTTCCAGAAAATATTCTCCTTAGTATGATGGCTGACGAACGGGTAGAAGTCAGAAAGTTGGCCCTTGACCGTCTTTTGGCAGCCAGAGAAGCAGAGACTGACAATGTAAATGGATGGGTTAGATGTCACAAAGTGCCAAAGCTGAATTTCAAAGCTAATAATTATTACCATATGATTAACTGGAAGACTATTAACTTGACTATTCCACTAGTTCTTCGTTCAGTTTCTAACGAAGAGCTCATAAAAGGGTTGTCGGGAGACACTGCAGAGATATGGAAATTTTGTGAATTCCCCTCTCACACCGGGGCAGTCGATAGAACCGTCAAACTGGTGACAGAGGCATCATCTAAGTTTATTGGCCCCCAGTCTCGTGATCGTTTTATACGCTCTACACTGAAATCTAGGCAACAACTGCCAAAGTTTAGTACAAAATCTGATTTTATCAATAAATTTGATACAGATTCAGACTAAAATAAGCCTGACATATGGTTGGTTGGTTGGGTTGGACTTGGGAGGAACCCGAAGTGCAGCCACCTCCCCGTGGTGGGTTCTGGGTAACCAACACAGGTTAGCTGAGAGCTGCAACAATTTTCACCTTGCGCTGCGGCGCGCCGCATTTTCGCTCGTATCTCGTGATCGGTTCGTCCTAAGGCCATGATCATAAATAGCATTTCGGTAGCTTATGACGTGACAAACAACTTTTGTTTCATACATTTTGCGATGACAGGCGTATTTCAGACGCTAGGTAGTCAATTTCATGATTTCAGGCAAATTTCCGAAATTTCAAGGCGGAAGTTGGGGTTGAAGATGCAGTCCGATCTCAAAACGAAAAATTGCATTGGAATCAGGAAGTACTAAGGCAACTTTTCCGCACTATTAGAAATCTCATATCAAAAAAAGTCCGGAATCGACCCACCCTAATGGACACCCCGTAAACTCTTGTTGCTAATCCATTTTCCTTATTCACCCAACTACTATCAAGTGCAGCTGATTTGCCGCTATTTAAACTTGAGCGTGGTTGTTGTTGTCAACTCTATACTTCCATTTGCTAAATTGCTTTATTGTATAGTTTCACGCAGGCTCTACCTAAACTATGTATTTGTCAATGTTATTGTGGCTTATTAACATTTTATTTTTAATATTTGATTGAGCTTTGTACCACGATTGTTTATTGAGAAAAATTTAAAAAGCAACAAAGTTTAAGCGGGAGAAGTTAATTATAATTTTGGGTCAAATTCCCTATTTAATTGTTTGCTGGGTTATGGAGCTACTTCGGCCGATGAAAAAGAGAAACGAAAGTAAATTTTCTTCCTTCCCTCCTACGCGTTTCGACGCTTTGCGTCTTCCTCAGGGAGTCTGTTTTATTAAACAATAAATAAAAACAATAAACATGAATTACAGTCACAATGTTAACAAACATATGTATAGCAAAAAGGCTTATACACAATTTTTTAACTTACGTTTAAATTAAAAACTCAAGAGTCATTAGCACAACACATCACAATTCTATAGCTATGTACTTAATTATGTTGCCTATCTTTTCTAATATAATTTGAATGTTTTCGTTTTATCACTGCTGTGTATGCGTTGTTTGCTTTGTCCACATCGTCTTTAAAATTCATCGCGCTGTCTAAGTTTTGTTGTATACGAAGGCTTTCCAATGTAGTTCTCCTTCTTTGTCCTCTTTCTACGTCCAATATTCTTGTGTTGGCGAAGTCAGCTGTGTGTTCGTTTGCAGTCAGATGTTGAGCCAGGGCTCTTGTCATTCTCTTGTTCCATTCGTCTGCCTTGTGTTCGCCGATCCTTATACCCAACGCGCGTTTTGTTGTGCCTATGTAGCAAATCAGATGCACTTGATAGTAGTTGGTTGAATAAGAAAAATGAATTAGCTAAAAGATGTCGCGTACTGACCGCAACAAAATATTCTTTTGTTCCCCCTTCGTTATATTTACATATCTCCTTTCACTCCAACCGATAGGAGTGAAGTCTACCGACACTCAAGTGTACATATGTATGTACATACCAAATAAATAGTAGGATGAGCTCAAGTTGAGCGAAATATTTGTTTGTCGGTGGAGCGCCACCGCAAAGGTGAAAAGTCTCCATTAGGGCACTCCGCCCCAAAATGCCGACTGAAATTAAGAATGTAGGAATGAGAGATGACGCTAAAGACCGTAGTAGGGGTGTCGCCTTTGCTCTCACCTATTGCGGCACTTTTGTTTCCCGCCGTGTGATGGCAATGGCAAGTCCATGGTGTTGTTTGTGTGCGCCGTGGTGGCGACCGCTAAAGCGCCCAATTCGCTTCAAGAATGATCGGCCGGCGCCAATTTATCGGGCACCAACAACACCGGCGCTGACACTCCAACGGTTTGCCTCGCTCGCAACTGCGTGCTGGAGCAGACGTGAACGAGCATCGAGTCAGGCAACACCCGTATTGCGAGCGCAGTATAGTCTATCAATATTATTGGCAGCGGAGGTTTTTTGGTAAAAAGAAATTTTGTAAAATTTTGGACGAGGTACTATTGCAGTAGCAGCAAAATTTTTGGAGAGCGGCGCAAGTCGAGGCGCATTACAGGCGTCACCAGATTTTGGAACCGCATTCCCAAGGAGCAACCCGCGGTCGGAGCGCCCACCGACCGCCGATAACTATACTTTTTGTGCGTCTGTGGTCAGACGTTGTTGTTGTCGGTAGGCTTCCCCAATTGTGTTTCCTTACTCTATTCTTTTTAGCCTCCCGCACCCAGAGCCCAGTCACTTGGCGGGCTAAAGTTACCCCCGGCAGCTTGGGTGGTATTGCGAGTGGGTTCGTAACCTTTTGGTTGAACCTCACCTCCGGTGCACCCCCAAAAACAAGATTTTGTCTAATTTTCTATTTGTGTAATTAGTATTTTTGCGCTTTTTTTATTTCGACCCACCCTAGTTTCAGTGTTACATACATACTCGTATATCTACTGTACATATTAGCTTACATTGTTATTGTCCAATTTGAACTTAGTTTGACATAGGTATTTGGTATACTGCCCTGTTGCTCCCCCTCAAGCAACCCCGTCGTCTCCACTGCGCCAGCCAGTTGCTTGGTTTTTTTGTGCGGTCGTATGGCCCGTTGCATTGTTGTTGCGCACGGTAAGTGCATTTAGTTGGTACATTAGGTAGGTGATTTGATATTAGTGCACAAAATATTTGGTGACAAATTGGCGCCCAACGTGGGGCCCTCGTCGTTAGAGGAAATTTAATTTCTAGAAGAATCGAGCTACGTGGGATCTTTTCCGGCAGGTTTGCAGGACAATGAGGTGTACCTATTCAGGTGAGAGTTTGGCGTAGAAATTTAAAGAAAAACAGTGTAGTGGAAAGTGCTTGGCTACGCGTATATACATAAATATATTTTGTGAAGTTTGTAGTATTGTTGTTATCCTCCTACATACTTTGTTTAGTGGTGCTTATATAATGTGTACATTAGGCTGGGTCACGATTTTTTGTTTATGGTATAAATTTTATTTTGGTATTTTGGATTTTAATATCTTTTTTCTTTTTTAATCTTTTGGTAGTAGGAATTCAAGGAGGATTTTGTGTTAAGGATTCGTGGTGGCGTGGTAACGGACGATCGGAGGGTAACAATTTTTTTTTTTATACGTAGGAAACGGTAGTATTCTCAGGAGAACCGTGAGTCTGTCCATATTTGGCGAAATTTTGAGAACGTGTTACTCGCGCTTTTGGTGTCATTTGTTTACAGGTCGTCGGGCGAACATCTTCAAGTGGTAATTTTTGGCGTGACGGAGCCATACGGAGTATTGTACTGTAGATTGTGCGTCGGCGGAAATTTTCTGGCGAGAAGTAGTGGCGTTTACATAAATTGCGGACGGACATTCGGCGTGTGAAAAGTGATAAGTAGTAGTGCATAAGTGTTAGGCCGGGAAAATTAAAACAAAATTTAAACCGACGAAAATATTAAAGCGCTTCAGAGTAAACTCCCAAGTGGTTGCGAGCATTTTGCCTTCATTTTCAAGCTTATCGAAGATATATAATAAAAACTTATTGATAACTTAATTTGGCCGCTCCACTTTGTTTTTGGTGAAGTATACATACACCTAAACGTAAATTGTAACTTAGGTTATTAGCAAACATTTTAATTGCTTGTACCGTCTTATTTGGTAGTACGTGTTACTCAAGTGACTATTGGAGCCTGACCTGGCCTATGCCTCGGTGGATGTAGGGGTTGCAGCGGTGGCGGAACTAAAGGACAGCGAAGGGTTAAGGGCGGGGCCTAATACCCGTTGTTTTAATTGTAAGCAGTTCGGCCATAGGAATGGGATAAAGTGCTTCGGCTGTAGTAGACCTGGGTCCATGCAGCGGGATTGCCCGGTATGTGCAGAGAAGCGGAATGGTGCCCAGGATATCCAGCGTAGCCCGGGAGGAGGTGGTCGGCGGAACCACAACCCATTTAGGTCGGAGCCTAAGTCGGAGTCGAAATTGAATAGTAAGGCGAATAGTTGGTCAAATTCGAAGTCGAATGTTAGGTCGGAAAAGAAATCGGGAAACTGGAGGTAGACCCCTGGGACGGCAGGTCGAGTGGTCTAATAGGGCGAGTTAGTAATCCTGCTAACTCACAGCAGGTTTCGGTGAGTCAAATGTTCGGTTAGCATATTCTCTGTTGGCGGATGGCTTCGATAAGCGTCCGTATTTAGACATACGAATTTTTGGTTCAACTTTTCGGCGTTGTTGGATTCTGGAGCGACGAGGACTGTGATCGGTAAATTCGGGTAGGTATTTTGAGCTCTTGGGGCATTAGGCCGTCTTCCTCACACCACTCTCTAAAAGTGACTTTGGCGGATGGAGGCCATATTTCGGTTTTAGTTTCGTTGCCAATCGAGGTGGAAGGCAAGTCGCTCCTGGAGTACCTCGTGTTCCGCGGTTTGCCTCAGAGTCTTATCCTTGGTGTCGATTTTTGGACCAAGGCGGGTATCATCCAGAGTATGGACGAGGAATTAAGAAACATGCTCGATCAGGGTGTCATTGATAAGTCACATAGTCCTTGGGCGTCCCCTGTAGTAATGATTAGAAAGAAGGATGGGTCTTATAGGTTTTGTGTAGATTATAGGGTTTTAAATAAATGCACAGAGAAGGATAGCTAACCCCTCCCTTATGTTTCAGCGACCTTAGACAAGCTCAGGGACGCAAGGTTCTTGTCCAGTTCTTACATTAAGTCTGCTTATTGGCAGGTGCCGGTGGAGGAGCGGTCGAGGCCCTTCACGGCGTTCACGGTACCATGTAGGGGTCTCTTCCAGTTTATGATAATGCCATATGGGTTGCATAATGCGCCTGCGACTTGGCTAAAATTTATAGATTCGGTCATAGGCCCAGAGTGGGAACCCCTTGTTTTTGTTTATCTCGATGATATTATCATCGTTACTAATAACTTTGAAAAGCACTTGGAGATTTTACAGGTGGTCTTAGATAGGTTAGCTAAGGGACGTCTTAGACTGAATATTGCCAAGTGCAATTTATGTAGGTCAGAGCTAAAATATTTGGGCTACGTGGTAGACAAGCACGGTCTGCACGTGGATCCAAAGAAGGTAGAGGCGATGGTTAACATCAAGAGACCCAAGAATATCAAGCAGGTTAGGTCCTTTATAGGTACAGTGTCATGGTACCGTAGGTTTATAAAGGATTTCGCGGGGTTAGTTAGGCCCCTCACCGAGTTAACGAAGAAAACCCGAAAATTCGAGTGGAACGAAGATTGCGAAAGGAGGTTTAGGGAGGCGAAGGAATGCCTAGTGACAGCGCTGGTTTTGAGCTGTCCAGACTTTGAGAGGCCTTTCACAATCCAAACAGACGCGTCTGATTTCGGTATAGGAGCAGTGTTGACTCAGAGATTTGAGGACGGTGCGAGGGTTACAGCATACCTGAGTAGGTCCCTGAATAAGAATGAGAAGAGTTATGCAACGACAGAGAAGGAGTGTCTAGCGGTGCTGTGGGCGGTTGAGAAATTGCGACCACATGTTGATGGCGCTAGTTTCACAGTTGTTACGGATCATTATTCTCTGCTTTGGCTAAATAATTTGAAGGACCCCTGCGGTAGGTTGGCGCGTTGGGCTTTAAAGTTGCAGCAGTACGATTTTGAGATCGTCCACCGGAAGGGCAAGGAACATGTGGTTTCGGATATGTTGTCCAGGAGTGTACCGGTTGTTTCTGATGTTTCTACAAGTGACCCGTGGTTGTTGAAAATGATTCGGTCTGTTGAAAAGGAAACCTTGTCATACCTAGTGTGGAGAGTTGAAGGTGGCTACCTCTACAAGTTCGTTAGGTCGAAGCTCCCCTCTATTTATGGAAATTCGTCGGATTGGAAAAAGGTTCTAGGGCGCGAGGAAAGGTTGGAGGTCCTAAAGAAATATCTTGATGACCAGTTCGCGGGTCATAATGGTGTCAGAAAAACTTTCGCTAGGGTTGCACAAAAATGTTATTGGCCACAGATGAAGGCGGATATAGCGAAGTATGTGAGGAATTGTAAAGTTTGTCAGCAGGTTAAGCCTGATAATTCACAGCCAGCTGGGGGTGTGGACGAGAGGTCCAAGGCTGTCGAGCCTTGGGAAATGATTTGCGTAGATCTGGTAGGGCCCTTGGTGAAGTCGTCCCGGGGCTACCAGTATATTTTAACGGTGGTAGATTATTTTTCGAAGTTTCCACTTACGGACTGCCACGGTAAAGGGCATCTGTAAGATCCTTGAGGATCAGGTCTTTCTTTTGTTCGGAGTTTCTCGGTCGGTGGTCTTCGACAACGGACTCCAGTTCAGCAGTCGTGATCTGCGGGGGCTCCGCGGTGCGTATGGTACCCAAATCCGGTACACCGCCAACTATCACCCGCAGGCTAATCCGGCCGAAAGGATAAACCAGATAATTAAAACAACACTTAGGGCTTATGTATCGGATAACCATCGGACTTGGGACCAACAGTTGGCTAAGATAGCTTCCTGCATTAGCTCAGCGCAGCATGAAGTTTTAGGAGCCACGCCACATTTTGTCAACTTTGGTAGGGAGATGGCGTTAGAAGGTAGGAGGGACTTTATCGAGTCATTAGGAGAGCATGAGAAAAATAGTTTCCAGGAGAGGGCAAGGGGGCTCGAAAAGATCAGGTCAAGTCTTAGGAGTAGATTAGAAGGGGCCAGTTTAAAGTTAGCGGACCAATATAATCTTAGGAGGAGAGACGTGCAATATATGCCAGGAGAGCTAGTTTGGAGGAAGAATTTCATTTTATCAGATGCGCAAATTTCTTCGCGGCGAAGTTGGCGCCGAAATACGTAGGTCCTTTCATAGTAAAAAAGTTGTCGCCATGGACGTATGTTCTGGTGGATGAAGCAGGTCGGGATAATAAGACATGGAATGTGAAGGAGTTAAGGCCATATAGGGTTGGATAGGAAAAAGGTTTGTTGAAAAAACAGAAAGAGAGCTTTCTTTTTAAGGAGGAAGGGGTGGCGTTGTACTGACCGCAACAAAATATTATTTTGGTTCCCCTTCGTTATATTTACCTATTTCCTATCACTCCAACCGATAGGAGTGAAGTCTATCGACTCTCAACTGTACATATGTATGTACATACCAAATAAATAGTAGGATGAACTCAAGTTGAGCGAAATAGTTGTTTGTCGGTGGAGCGCCACCGCAAAGGGGAAAAGTCTCCATTAGGGCACTCCGCCCTAAAACGGTGCCGACCACCAGTAAGAATGTAGGAATGAGAGATGACGCGAAAGACCGTAGTAAGGGTGTCGCCTTTGCTCTCACCTATTGCGGAACTTTTGTTCTCCGCCGTGTGATGGCAATAGCAAGTCCATGGTGGCGACCGCTAAAGTGCCCATTTCGCTTCTAGAATGATCGGCCGGCGCCAATTGATCGGGCACCAACAACACCGGCGCTGACACTCCAACGGTTTGCGTACCGGTGCGTAGGTTGCGGCCTGGCTCACAACTGCGTGCCTGGGCAGATCTGAACGAGTATCGAGTCAGGCAACACCCGTATTGCGAGCGCAGTATATTTATTTATTATTTATTTATTATTTTTCGTCTACAGAGATATTCTTACAGACTATTACAAATTAATTAAAAATTTTAAAAAGGTCTAATTTGAATTTATATAGGCTCTAGTTGAAATTTACCTCTAGTGCAAGATTATTGCTTGAACGAATGCATCTTGCAAGAGGCTCGTAATAAGAGTAATTCGTTTTATATACTACATTATCTTGAAAAGGGCGAACGCGCCGTAGCTCGTAAGTAGGAGCGTAGCGATTAAATAAAGCCGATATATCAGCAGAGTTTATTCTTAAATTGACCACGTTATATACAAATAAAATCGAAAAATAGATTCTTCTTTCGGAGAGGTTTTGCAGACCAAGCAGTTTACGCCGTCCCACGTAGTTAGGTAAACCATCAGGCCATTGCAATCTACATAATGCAAACCGTGTGAAAACTTGTTGCACCTTCTCGATCTTGTTCTCATGAGTTTTATAAAACGGGTTCCAAATTGTGCAACAATAATCCAAAAGACTTCGCACGAGTGATACGTTAAGTGAATTAAGTGTCACTGGATCGGAGAAATCTTTGGTATTCCTGCTTATGAAGCCGATCATTGAGAATGCTTTTGATACCATGAAGTCGACATGTGGTGTAAAAGTTAATTTTGAATCAAAGATTACACCCAGGTCCTTGATCGTATTGTTGTAGCACAATTTTATATGATTTATTTCGTAATCAAAATTGATTGGTATCGTCTTTTTGGTGTAAGAAACGACACAACACTTTGAAATATTCAAGTGTAAGTGGTTAACTATACACCATGAATATAGATTTTCTAAATCTGCCTGCAGCTTCAAACAATCGTTTATATGTCGAATTTTCTGGTAAAGCTTTACATCATCCGCAAACAATAAACATTTTGCAAAATTAAATGCTTTAGGCAAATCATTAATGAATACTAAAAATAATAAGGGTCCACAGGGCGTACCTTGGGGTATGCCTGACCAAGCATCGATCAATGCAGTAGACTTACAAGAATCCATTTTCACGAAAAGTCTCCTTCCGGAAAGACAGCTGGAGAAAAACTTTAGAAGGTTACCTCTTATCCCAAAAGCTGAAAGTTTGTTTAAAAGGATGGCGTGATTTACTTTATCGAACGCTTTTGAGAAGTCCGTATAAATGACATCAAGCTGAGCATTATCGGAAAAGGTATTGATTATTCTATTAGAAATCAGTGCTAGATTGGTACATGTTGATTTAGATGGTACAAAACCGTGTTAATATTCTGTAATTTGAGCGCTAATGCGGTTGAACAACTTATCTTTTTGTATGTGGTCGAATATTTTTGCAAACGTGCTTTGCTTTACAATAGGCCTATAGTTATATACATTGCTGCGATTGCCTGTTTTATGAATAGGACTGATCGAGCAAACTTCCAAGTATCTAAGAAGATAGATTTTTCCACGCATTTGTTAAATAGTATAGCCACAGGCTTAGCAATAAAAGAGGAATAAAGCTTGAAAAATAACGGTGAAAAACCTTCATGGTCCGCCATTGGATTGTTTTTAAGTATGGAAATTGCATATTTTACGTCGTCTTCGGAAATGATGAAACTTTCAAATGTTTCGATCGGTGATTCTTCATAAGTATGCTGAAAAGTGGGTATGAATTTCTCATAAACAGTTTGAAAAAACTTTGCAAACAAATTGCAGGAGTCAATTGCATTATCTGATTGGGCGTTTTCATAATATAGGGTGACCGGAAATCCATTAGTTTTCCTCCTGGTATTAATGTAATGCCAGAAGCTAGATGGATTTGATTTTAAATTTGATTATACTTTGAACTTGTATTGTTTGAATAAAAACTTATGAAAGCAATCGTAATCCTTTCTTAGTTGAATGAATTTCTGATGGTCAACTTCGCATTTTGTTGAAGTATATTTTTTGTAAGCTTTGCGTTTTGCATTTTTTAAGTGACAAAGTTTTGTGTTAAACCATGGTAGCTTATTATGGCGAGGGACTTTACGATGTGGGACAAATGAAGTGATTGCATATGCTAATTTTTCACAAAGAATTTTTTAAGATAGAGAAATGGAAAGTGTTCAAAAAAGTCCAATCCGTATCTTGAATAAATTTGTTGATGGCGGATATATCAGCTTTATTGTAATGAAGTTTGATGGTCTGGACTCGAGACATTTTATCAAAATCATAAAAATTAAATTTTACTAATAGTGCTTTATGATGAAACGTATTTTTTAAAATCGGCGAGGGACATTCTTCACAAGATGCATTTAGTTCAGCTGAAGAAAAAACTAAATCAAGTATTCTATTTAAACTATTGGAAACAGAATTTTTTTGATAAAAATCATAAGATAATAAATTGCTTATGAATTGTAAGTCAATGTCGGATTTTAAGTTTGAAGGTACTAAATTATTTCCATCACAAAGCCACGAAATATTACTCAAGTTAAAGTCGCCGAGGTAAATAGTTTCTTTTGATTTATCATACACAGAGTTTAGATTATCTAAATGCATACTATAAATTTCCATATTACTATTCGGCGGTATATAAGACAGCAAAAAATCAATACATTTATTTTTAGAGAATGTTACTTTAACACAAATTTGTTCAATCTGATTATCAAAAAGATTTAAAGAAACACTATCACTACGAAGCTCACTTCTAACTGCAATTAGTACTCCTCCTCCTCTTTCTAAGCCAAAGGCAGTTGGACAGCGATCCAGGCGAAAGACTTGGTAATAAGTATCGAAAATTTCAGATGAGAGTATGTTTTCGTGTAACCATGTTTCGGTGAGGGCTACGACATCATACTCGTGAAGTGAGTGAGGAAATCAGCTGTTTTTGTACGCATTCCACTTACATTTTGGTAATACAATGAGTATTCATTGTTGCAGGCATTAGTTTCAGTGTCGCAAGTTCCACCATATAAAGCATTGCAACACGGTTTACTCTGGTGATACAGTTTTTTGGATGAAATGAAAGGGCCGTACTCTTACACCTGCAGGCCAAATAGCTGGTTGTAAAAGATATTCGTAATGTGTCGAAGAGATACCTAATTTGAAGTTCACACTCGTGAGTGAATCAACGGGCATATCTCTCTTAACTAAACTAGAGCAAGATACCAACTCAGGTTTAATATGTGCGTGCTTCGAAACGTATTCAATTATATTTTCGCTTTTAACAGTAGGCTTAAACGATGATAAGTGCAGCCACTTAAGTCGAACTGCTACGCCAAGCTCGCTGCTCGTGTTCGATCCAACAACAACAGCCCTTTTCTCTTCATTCCTTTTCACATAATTTTTCTTATTAGTTAGAGTAGGATTCATTGACAGCTGGATGTTATCCGAGTCGTTCTTATCAGAGCTGGAAGTATTAACAGCATCAGCATAGCGGAAAGGTATGGCATTGACGTCATCACTTGAAAGAGCGACAGTGCCATCATCGTCACTTATTGCCTGTATAGACATTAGATTCAAATTAGCGGGAGAAGCAATTTTTGGGCTATTGAGCATTTGCCGATTGTTTTTTGCAGAATTCTTAGTAAGATAAGATTCTCTTTCAATTGATGGCGAAGGCGATTGCACATTAGAAACAATTAGTTTATTAATATTATTGGCAGCGGAGTTTTTTTGGTAAAAAGCAATTTTTTAAAGCGTCCCATTCCCAAGGAGCACCCCGCGGTCGGAGCGCCCACCGACCGCCGATAAGTATACTTTTTGTGCGTCTGTGGTCAGACGTTGTTGTTGTCGGTAGGCTTCCCCGATTGTATTTCCTTACCCCATCCTGTTTAGCCTCCCGCTCCCAGAGTCCAGTTACTTGGCGGGTTAAAGTTACCCCCGGCAGCTTGGGTGGTATTGCGAGTGGGTTCGTAACCTTTTGTTTGGACCTCACCTCGGGTGCGCCCCAAAAACAAGGTTTTGTCTAATTTTCTATTTGTGTATTTTTGCGCTTTTTGTATTTCGACCCACCCTAGTTTCAGTGTTACATACATACTCGTATATCTACTGTACATATTAGCTTACATTGTTTTTGTCCAGTTTGAACTTAGTTTGCCTTAGGTATATGGTATACTGCCCTGTTGCTCCCCCTAAAGCAACTCCGCCGTCTCCACAGAGCCAGCCGGTTGCTTGGTTTTTTTTGTCGTCTCCTTTTTGTGCGGTCGTTTGCTTATTTGGTTTGGCCCGTTGCATTGTTGTTGCGCACGATAAGTGCATTTAGTTGGTACATTAGGTAGGTGATTTGATATTAGTGCACAAAATATTTGGTGACAAAGAATTTACGGGGTGTACATAGCTCAGTGGTTAACGCTTGTGACTTTGCACATCCATTACGCAGGTTCGATCCCTGATGAAGTCTAGAAAAAAGAAGTCTGATGAGGAGATGTGGTGATCTCCGAAATAGCTGCTATAACTGCTACCGCTTAGACTTTTTTGCTACTTCAATTTTTCCTAATAAACAATCGTGGTACAAAGGTCAATAAAAATATTATAAATAAAATGTTAATAAACCACAACAATATTGACAAATACATAGTTTAGGAAGAGCCTGCCTGAAAACTATACAATAAAGAAAATAAGCAAATGGATGTCTTTCGTTTGTATATGAAAACATCAACTCATTCAACGAACTTCTCAGTTTACCTACGTTTGTCCAAGCGAAAATCGGGAGGTTTTCGGGTTACTTAATCTCTGCAGAGTCAGCTAAAACTCTATACTCCCGATTCATGGCCTCAGCATTTTTTCATCTCTGCTTCAGGAAATAATTTTATAAGTATAGTCACAATGTTATTCGTAACGCCAGAATTTACTGCCTTTGGCGCGATAGCCGGAATTTCATTATCAAGGTTCTCTTTCTTAAATCTTGGCAAAAGTTAACATAAAGTTTTAAAGTATTTAATTTAAAATCTTTAATATGAGTTTCTGACAAATTTTCTTTAGTAAGTAATATTTCGGCTTGTGTTCCACAAAAAATAAGAAACGAACAAGTTTTTTGTAATACAGTCGCCCTTTGGCAGGCAATGGCAAACCCCCGAGTGTATTTAGCCACGAAGAAACAGCTTCTCATAAAAATAAAATCCCCGTTCGGATTCGGCGTAAAACTTTTGGTCCCTCCCCTTTGTGCGCCAACATCAAGGCGCAATCCACAAATCGGAAGAGAAGCTCGGACAAACACTAACGAGGTCTTAATGTTTGTTTCTAAAAATCTTGATGTTCTAATTTACACGGGAACTGGGGGATTTTGAGTGAATCAATAAACAAGACATACATATTAATTGGTACAGGAATATTTTTTTAAGATAACAATTTTATACACCGTCAGACTCGCAGTCATCTGAAGTATCCAAGCTCGTATCTATATTTACTGATGGCAATTCCGCATCCGCATTTACAATAGTTGATAATAATTTAATGGCATCTGACGACAGTTTATGATTTTGTTTTGGTGGGTTTAAACGTAAACTTGAAATGACAGGGGCCGAGGATACAAGCAGCCGATATTTTTTAATATCCTTATTCCTTGACTCTTGGGTTTCTTCGGAAAGTTACTCAACTGGCAGGGGTGCCCATTCAATAATGAGAGGCCCATGGATGAGCACTCTAATACATAGTACTACTAGTAAAACATCCAATCTTTAAAACACCAAAATCTTCACAGAAATATTTTTTATACCCGAGCGCACTTGTGCACAAGGGTATATTAATTTTGTTCACATAACGGTTGTTTGTAACAGCCAAAACGAATCGAGATAGATATAGACAAATGTATACATAAATGATCAGGATGAAAAAGGAAATCGAAAATCTGTCCGTGTACACGATAACTCGAGCAAAAATTGAGATATCTCAATGAAATTTGGTATGTAGGTTTCCCTTAATCCAAGGTAGGTTGGTATTGAAAATGGGCGAAATCGCCCACGCCCACTTCCCATATAACGGTAATTTCCAGAAATACGAAAACTGCGATATTTTAGTAACTACTGAAGATAATTCACTCAAAATTGATATTTACAATAAGTTTTAGACGAAAAATAAGAATATTATAAATTTTTGGAAAATGGGCGTAGCCACGCCCACTTATGGTTACATGTGTATATCTTGGTAACCGCTGCACCAATTTCTTCCAAACTTGGCACAGTTGTTGGCCTTGGTACAGCATAAAAAACCGCCGAAACTTTTTAAAATCGGACAATAACCACGCCCACATCCCATATAACGGTAATTTAGAGAAATACAAAATCTTCGATAAATAATTAAATATTGAAGCTAATTTATTCAAAATTGATGCTTGTAACAATTCTTTACCAAGAAATACGTTTATGGTAAAATTTTGGAAAATGGGCGTGGCACCGCCCACTTATGATCACATATAAGTATATCGGTAACCGTTCTACCAATTTGTACCAAACTCGGTATGGTTATTGTACTTGCCACGTGTAAGCAAAACGTTGAAAATTATTGAAATCGGACTAAAATAACGGCCGATTCTCATATAACGGTAAATTTAAGAAATGCTTGAAACTTCAATATTTCGAAATTGAAGGACGCTAATTGACTCAAAATTGATACACCTCGGCTTACCATATAGCGGAAGGTTTCGGAAGGGTGAAAAAACATATATTTAATACTTGCGCCGGGTATTTAATGTTCGGCTCCGCCCGAACTTAGACTTTCTTACTTGTTTTTACATAATTTAAATCTTTTAAATATAAAAAATTAAGAATCGCGTATAAAAACTGATGTCAAAACTACAGTGGCGGCTTGTGGCAGGTTATTTTAACCAAGGTGGATGGGAAAAACTTCAATATATATGAAAAAGAAAATTAGACCGCCCATCTCGATCACTCTCGTAACTATTTTCGTAATCCATCATAATGAGTAAACAAAAAAATCAATCCGTGAATATCTATGGCTTACGTTAGTTTTTAGATGGCGTGACAATGAAAAAACATGTTTTACATACTCTAGATTACAGTGTCCATGAGCGGATGCTTGAAAACTGTTATTTTTTTAAGATAATACTACGATTTTAACAACGACGAAAACTCTAATTTACGAAAAGTTTAGAGCGAATTGCTAGCAACAGTCACTTTGATCTCCTGTAACACTAAATGCCTTAAGAGAATCGACTTGTTGTCTCCTAACGATACGCAGTAGAGCCCTCCTAACAATATAAGATGGTTATGCATACGATTGCACCAATTTTTTTTGGACTTTTGGCCAGGGTTTTCCAAAAATTGGCCACTGTGCATTGGATAGAAAATCCTTTAACCCTCTAGTATGCCAATTTTTTTATGAGTTGAAAAATTCAGGAATGGGTGATTTTAGCACGAGAAATCCAAAACTGATGTCCATTTCGATCTGTGACAGTAACTTTTTCCTACAGGGGAGAAAACCCAAGACCGTCTGTAGACGGGCTCGCCGATATACTTACACATATTTTCAGCTTTCTCTTACACAATGTTGACCTACGAACCGGCAATGCCGTCCGCAGACGGTCAAAAATGCAAAACTGGGGTTTTATATGTCGGCAAGCCGGTCTGTAGACGGTCTGTGTTCGAAAGCAATTTTCTCCATTTCGAATGGTGACATAAGTATAAAACTTATATTAAAATACGGTGCTTTTAACAACGAAATCCACCAAATTTTTTTATATCAAAAAATTTTTCAAAAGAAAAAGTTTCTTTAATTACGAAATTACTAAATAGCAAGAAATAATTAATTTTAACCTCGTTTTCAAAATCTGTAATTCAACTGCCGATTAAAATAAAACGGATTGACATAACGGATTAAAATTTACTTCGCCGTAAGGGTACGATGTTTGTCTAAAGATCGTGCCTTGCGAATATAGAAAAAAATTATTATAGGTGCACTAAAAAGGTATTTAGTTAACGACCGTCTGGAGGCGGTTCTGCCTACTAGAGGGTTAATCTATTAGAAACATCTTTAGTTTTCTTAGATATCTTTTTGGATCACGATCTTATTCGCGAAAAACGAAATTTGAAAATAACAGTGTAGCTTCTACAATTGCTAACAAATAGTGTATAGTGCACTAGGACTGTTATTAACAAAGTCCCAAAGAAATTCTTGTAATAATAAAATAATGTTAGAGTATTTTACTTCATTATATTGCTGCTAACTTTCACAGGCAGCTTCAAAATGTGAATAATAAAATGGTGTAATATCGACGTACATCAATTAGTTTTTCTGAGTTTGCAACCAATATAAAATAGTGTACAAAGATTTCATATAAAAATGTTCAAAGGTAAAATAGTGTATAAGCAGATGCTTTCGGAAAAACGGGCTCAAATAGTATTTCTAAGTAAACATGCTACAGAATTTTTATGCGAATTAGCAGCTAAGGAATCAATAAAAAGTGTGGTGTATTTAAAATATGAATATTTTGAATAAGAAGCGCACACTTAAAGTTTAGATTTGGTAGATTGGATTATAAAAAAAGGCGTGAGTTCTAGGTACTCATGAAATTTGATGTATAAACATATGCGTACGGCAAAGCATAAAAGTACGTTTATATATAAATATAATCTCAATCAAAGTTCATTAGTTGTCAAAATGGTTGTGCTTGTTATTCTCACAACTCGAGGAAAAGTTAAGCTTCTTCTCTGTGCCATCGTGGTCACTTTTTTCTGCTACACATATTATGATATTTAAATATATTTTAACTTAATATTTTATTATAAATAACTTTACAAACTTCTTTTCCTTGCTAGGGTCAATTTTAGTTTACTTTTACATTTGACATTCCTCCTCTTCTTCGCAAGTATATTCGATAAAAAAAGTTATCGTTTTAATCTGAGATTATTTTATAATTATAATTTTGTATGGCTAATCTCTTTTTCTAATTACAGATAAGGGAGTTAAGAGCGAAAATGAAGATAATCTTTTTATATGTAAACCTATTATTAGAGGATTCAGTTACATACATACACATGTAGGTTAGGTTAGAAATAAAATATTAACTTCACTTAAATTTATTCATTTTGCTGATTTATTTATTTTTTTTTATTTTTTTATTTTTAATTCTTTTAATGCATGAAATTATCGGTATGATTGTTAAAATATGACACTTGTATAAACTTGTGACTCAAGGGCGTTAAAATATCTTGAAAACACCGCATCAATTACTGAGCTTGTAGTATGAGCATTTCTGTTTGTATATATTCCTAAATTTAGTTTTTCTTTTAGGAATTTAATCTGTGGTTCATGTAAATGAGAGCGATTTTTGGAGAGTTGTGTAGAGAATAAAGTTCCAACATTCTACCCGATGCTTTTTTTGTGGGTTAGTCTCGAAATTCTGGTACTACAAAATTCGTAACGCGAAATTCTGCTTAACAAAATTCTGCTTCTCAAAATTCTGCTTTTTGAAAATTCTACTTTTTGAAAATTCTGCTTTTGACAATTCTGCTTTTCAAAATACTGAATTACAAAATTTTGTTTTAAAATATAATGTAAACAATGTTAAATTGGACATGTCATTACTTTAATACAGAATTTTGATTTTCAGTATTTTTAATTAGTTTGAAAGAACTTTTATTACTGGAAATAATCATAGTGCGAAATATTCTCCTGAGTTTTGGGCAGTGCATGCCAGCATGCATCGGAATCAGAAACCTTTTCTAGAACGTAAAACCGTGGCGAAGGGTGGCATCGCCGCAAAAAGTAGTTGTTGTAGGAAGCAATTCCCAGTTTCTATAATCTTGTATTGACAAGAACTTATTTTTGCAAAATCTCAAATTTCTAGAAAGGATAACAAGAAATTAAAAAGAAGCAGCTTATAAAAACTATTAAAACGAAATTACTTATGTAAGTCGGAAGATGAAATTTTGACGGATCAAAACAAAAATTTAATATTTCTCGTGGTGAATACAAACATCAGAATTTTACCTAGCTCATGGGGATAGGTAAAATATTGACAGCTTCTAAATATATATATACATACATAATAGGTTTGTTCCACACTCAACTTGTAGAAAAACTCGAGCAAAGTTCAAACTGTGAGCGTATATCAAAGAAACTCTAAAACTTAATTGTGGAACATGTATGTATGTGCAACTCGAAGTGGCTTCGAGTGGCTTGTGGAACAAACCTAATATTGTTTGGAGATAATAAAGAGTCCAAATCAAAATGAAAGCTGAAAAAAGCATAAAAAGGCCTACGTTACTTGCAAGTTATAAAGTAGATATCCATTTTAACAATTTCCGCAAACACAAAAATAAAGCATTCGCACGAGCGTTTGTTTGCTATTTCAAATGTCAAAATTTTACTTTGCATTTGGCACAGCAAAATTAAATTTATTCGTACACCATAGTAAATTTTTCCAACCCGTCTCACCACGGAGAAAAAGTTACCGATTGGCACACAGCCAAAGATGCGAATATGGTAAATTTTGTCAGATTTTATCTACCACAAAAGCAGAATTTTGAAAGACGAATGTGCGAAAAGTATAATTTTGTGAGACAGAATTTCAAAATTCGGAACCTTCATAAGCAGAATTTTGAAAAAGAAGAATTAGAAAAAGCAAAATTAAAAAAATACAGAATTTTGATCGAGCAGAATTTTGTAACATTTTGCAGAATTTTGCGATGTATAATTTTGTAATGCAGCGTAATGAGACGCTCCCTTTTTTTTGTTCCGTACGTTTTGATGTTACTCACTTTATACTCTCACTTCAGAGAGTGGTTTTACTGTTTGACCTTTTTCCAGGATTTTACACGAAAAGTATTGGATCAGAGCTATTATATCATCCATACATATGTGTATTATACATACATATATTCATGTATGTTCATCAGTTATCAACGGTCCCAGTTAAAATGATTTCAGTATTTCTTTAAATTTTCGCCTTGCTTTTTTATCAAAATAGACGACTTAACCTATGCCTAAAACCATCTACGAATATCAAAACCAGTTGCAACAAATGAGTTCATACATATGTATGTACATACATAGGTACAAAGCCGTATGCATGTGTGTTTGCATAATCGGAAGTAATAATAATAATACCAACGGTTTTTACCTCCATTCGCATTACGTACGGAACCAATATTTTAAATATTTTGCGCCGAGGCATGATAGGCAGGAGTTTGTTAAGTGTCGAGATCTAAAATTTTTCAGCTACAGAACTAAATTCATCACCTGATTTCATGTCTTTATGTTAACGATTCATTTATTGAGAGAGGATAGTATCGCTTTCTTAATGCTGAAAAGCGAATCAGATATATCAAATGTGCCGGAATGAGAGTTAAAATCCTGGCATAAGCAACGGAGTGGCTCGTGTAATTCAAAATTAGTTTTACAAGTTTACAAAAGGGGTTAAAAGTGTCTTGATACACGGGAAGGAGCATAACTTCACCCAGAAGAAGCGGACTTGAAACTGAGCCTGTCACTAATTTAGCCATAAAAAGCTGCGACTGACAAGTGTAGGAAGATAAAAAAATTTTAATCGGCTCGTATAAGGCGGAAGGTTATATTGAGAATCCCAACGGAAATTTCTTAAAGCAAAAAGTAGGATTTTTTTTTTTACTTGATTCTATCTTCTCTGAGTAAATCTGATACCTTGGATTGCAAACCACCGAACCGTATTCCAGATTCGGTCTAACCAATGTTGTAAACAGGGTTTTAGTGATATAAGGGTCACTAAATTCTTTTGACCATCGTTTCACAAATACAAGTACACATTTAGCCTTGTTAACTGTCACATTAATGTGAAGATTAAAATAAAGTTTCGGATCCATTGTGATACCAAGGTCCACAAAATTATATACCTGCTCCAAATTATGGTTATCTATTTTATAAGGAAGTGGCTGAACAGCTCTCCACGAGAAGCACATTACTTTAAATTTTTCCAGATTTAGAGGCATACGATTTACA
>NW_023461926.1:0-22169 GCF_013731165.1 Rhagoletis pomonella
TCATCGTTCCCGTCCCTTCATAAGGCGCAGCAACATGGACGTTTTCGAACACATATAAGATGACTTTGGCTAGCTTTCGAGAGAACTATTCAACGCAAGATATATGGCCCTGATGGCGACGCTTTAGAGAAAAGATTCTTCGATTCGTGGGTGGCCAATGAAAGCAAGGGCCAAGTGCATAAGGACCTGTCTAAACTCGGGATGGACAACTGGCGCAATTAGCGAAGGTTTTTAGTCTCAGCACAAGCCGGCACGCGGTTGCAGCGGCTAATAAGTAAAAGGCGAAGCATAAAAGAACCAAGCAAATAAACGGACTAGGTTACGTAAACTATTTATACAGAGCTAGCACAAGACAATCATTAAATGCTAGCGGATATGTGAAAAGCACCAGCGTGAATGTATCAGAATTTGTGTCATGCTCCAAATTAAATTTTGCAACTTGCTATCTATGCGGCCACTTGCAGTCTACTTGTGTACTAAAAACGAAAAAGAAATTACTGACATACTACATCCATGCATAAGTGTTAAGCAAAAAATGTGGAATAAAAAAATTAGTAGTCTTCATTTTAGGCGCGGATGTGGCATATCAAAATAGATGGCTACATACGAGTACCTATATACATATATACATCTGCACATTTGCGCATATTATTCAGAAATGTATCCATTGTAAGCATAATTTGTGGCATGTGGCATGTTGCAACTAATTTCAGTTTTTTGCGCACTTTCACGCGCCGGAGTCAGTATGAGCGCAGGAAAAGCGTTTCTAGCGCACAATCAAACAAAAATAAGCACATGCGTATATATATGAACACTAGGGTTGTTCTATACCGAAAAAGATATACCACAATTTTTTTTTTATTTTGAAGGTCGCTCAAAGCGCTCAAAGTTTTCCATGTATTTCATATGGGGAAGAAACAACTTTTCGTAGAAATGGTAAAGAATTCTTGAAAATCAATACTTTTCGTTCGGGAATTCCCAATAAGAATACCCAATTATTTTTTAACCATTTTCATAGTATAGTATAGTATAGTAAAAAAATAGGTTTTTTTTTTTTAAATGCAAAGTGGAATTAAAAAAAAAATAGTATTAAAAAAATAGGTGTATACTTTTTCGATATACGTAGAACAATCCTAGGGGGTTAGAACATTAAAATCTCGACTTTACTTATTTTGAACCACCCCAATGAACACACTGTATGTATGTATTTGCCACAAACATACGTAGCATTCAATTTGTATGAATATGAATGCAATAAATAAATGGGCCATTTCGATGGATCGGCAAACGCAGCTGTCTGCCAGTCATTGTGGAAATAAAATCTCGAACAAACGTTAAATAAATGCAGTGTTGAGTTGCTGTGAATGAGGAAAATAAACGCGTTCATAAATTTTCTTAAAAATTATGATTACGATGCGTGAATAAGGAAAAGCGACCAAGACTTGTTGGCTGGCTGCTGACTTACTGTTGACGTGTGGCCGGCCACAGCTTCCTCAATGCGAACTAGCAACAAAATGCGGCTAGCGGAAATCGAAAACTAAATTTAGCCACAAACATTTTTTTTTTACATTGGGAATTGCGTGCCACAGAGCAAGAAAAATTTACATACATATGTGTTTTACATTAGAGTGCATCAATCTCCATACAAAAAAAAATCGGTACCATCAGAAATATAAAATGTATTATATTTTAGGACTTCTGCCAAAATATTTCGTAAAATATTAAGATTTTTCCAGCTGGACCTATTGTAAACTACATCCAAAAATCGAGTTTTTATAAGAAAAATTTGTTTAAATTATAGAAGAGGTTAAGCGTAAAAGGTCTGCATAAAAATTTTTAAAATTTTAAGAGGGTAATCAAATAAAAGGTATTTTTTGACCTATTTTCGAATCGGCGTAGCTCACGTAAATCTTATTATTTTTCCAATATATTTTGGCGGAAGTCTGCAAATATGATAAATTTCATAATTCTGGTGGAAACCCCATTTCTTTTTATTTTTTTGGTAATGCATCCCAATGTACATATTTATAATCATATATATATAACTCTATGTGCGACCCAAATAAAACGCGAATGTGAAAAACTAATATAGCGTAGCTGCAAGTGTATACTTAATGCGGCATCATTTGCCAAAACATCATCATGTTCAGCATCAGCGTCAGCGGCAGCAACAGCAGCAGCATCAATTTCATTTGTACATACACTCATCGTCACTTTTACGTGTTTGGTTGCAGCAACAGCAACAGCTGTAGTTGCCGACATTTGAGTGAACAAATGCACAAACTCATAAATGTTGCAGCACACACGCAAGGCTTGCCACAATACAAGGGGAACGGCGGATAAGCCAAATATGCAGTCAACTAGCCAGCCAGGCAGTGAATTGTATCGCAAGCCAAAGAAACAAGTACCGCGCTGGGCAAGCAAAAGGCGGCAAGGCAACTTAGCCTTGTCGTGACAACGACATGTTGCTACTGATTACTATGTATGCATGTATGTACATAAGTATGCACATATGCACAGCAACATGTCGCCGGTTGTAAGCCGCCGACATCAAGGTCGTCATAAAATATGCGACAACGTGGCAAGTTGGACAAGTGATGGTACATATGTATGTATGTATGTATGTATGTATATACATAAGTGCATAGCATGCTGCTATTGCAACTGAGACAACGCAACTGCTGCGCCCATCGCAAATGCCGGTTGGCATAATGTTGATAACACACAACATATCCAGACATTTTTGTGGTTTCTGGTGTTGACCAAAACACAATTATGTACTCCTCTTTCGATAGGCCGTGAAGAAGAAACCGGTTAAGCAGTAATTCTGGGCAATGCAGTGAATGCATTAGGTGAGTTTCCAAAAACAAGCAAAACACATCCCGCTTACTTAATCCGTTGCATCCGTTTTTTTGGTCTTATAAAGCGACGAAAACACAAGTGAGATAGACAGTCGAAAAAGTGCAATTCGAGACAGCGCCAAGGTGTTGCAGGCAGAAAAATTGCGGATAAATGATAGCGATATAGCTGGACGCTCTCGATTCCTCTGCGATATCGTTAGATGGAAAGCCCATTCTGCTGACATGTAGCAGCCTGAAGAGGGTTGCAAGTTGCAACTACGTTTACCTGAGGAAAGAATTCCTAGGTTAGAAAGATGCGGGCTCAATATTAAAAGAAATCTAATTTGCCAGGAAATTCTAGGTAAAGATCCTAAAACAGGAATACTACGTAAACGATCTTACTCACCTCTATCCCAGATATGTACGTTGTTACGCAGCCGGGTCAGCTTTCAGACAAAGGCGCCGGCACTCCTAAATCGCTCAAGAAGGAATTGAAAAGCGCTTTGTTAGTTATATTTTCAGAAAACCAAATGGTCAACATGATCCTATCCAATAGGAGGATCAATTCCAAGCCCGTAAAGCAGGTAGTGTTTCGGTAATCTTTAAATCCTGAGAGTGAGTAACAAACTAACACTATGCTGGATGATATCATGCCACTGTGGTATCGAAAGGAACAAGCCCACCTACGAACTGGAGTCAGAAGGTTCAGCATCTGCTCTCGTGGAACC
Source organism: Rhagoletis pomonella (assembly GCF_013731165.1). Taxonomy (NCBI): domain Eukaryota; kingdom Metazoa; phylum Arthropoda; class Insecta; order Diptera; family Tephritidae; genus Rhagoletis; species Rhagoletis pomonella. The sequence continues at coordinate 3,569 of NW_023461926.1, forward strand.
GAAGCTATTTTGCCGAACTCAGTTTGTCTTTTTTTCAGGCTTATAAATATTAAGTATGTACACCCAGACATTAGACAGGCATAGCTCGTTTGTTACTACCCTTTGCACACAGAGTTCATTGCATCTATAACAACGCTGGCATCGGCCTCTCCACCAGGTATTTAGCTTTGAGGTCGTGTCGGTACATATCCTACGAGACGGCCCGACTTTGACCTGACTTATGCATTTTAATTCTTCAGATCTCTTAAATCGTCTAAGAGACGTTATATGTGATAAAAAGCCCCAAAGCCGCCACAAAAACCTGCACTTTATTAGACTAAATTTGAGTAGGCTCCAAAACTGCATACCAGAAAACTCTCTAGAAATTCAGATTAAAAAGTTTGAAATTTTGATGACAACTTTTGGATGTTTGATTAATTTTTGAAACTTTTATTTATGTGGTTTCTTTTATATGTGGATTCAATTATATTTTAAGTTAAAATTAATGATATAAATGCAGTTTCTAGACAAGTTGTATTTTCACACTCATGCTCTTAACCCCCTTAATATTAATATAAATGTAAAATAAGTAATTTCTAAACTCTATCACTTAGTGGCCGATGTAGAAGTAGAAAATAAATGTTTTTCCGAGGAAAAAATCAAGGGTGTTAGGTCAACAGGCATTATTTTACACGCTGTATATTTATTTATTTTATTTTTAATTGTTTATTTTATTTTGATTATTTATATTTAACATCATGTGTATTGTTTATTATTTATTTTATTTTTATTTGTTTTATTATTTTTATTTGTTTTGTTTTTTTTTCTTTATTTTATTTTTATTATTTATTTTTTGCTTTTTTTATTTATTGATCTTTTTTATAATTTCTTTACCTTTTTTATTTGTATTTTTTATTTTATTTTTTTTAATTTCATTTTTGTTTTTTTTTTTTGTTTTTTTTTTTGTTTTTGTAATTCTTTTTTCGATTACTGTTAATTTTCCCTTTTTTGTTCCATTCTATTTTCGTTCTTTTCTATTTTTCCATTTTTCCAGTGTTTATATCTTGCTATTCTATTTTTTATTTTAATTTTATTTTCTATTTTACTTTGCTTAATTTTTTGTTTTTATTTAGGTTTTTTATCTAATTTGTTTGCATTTTATTTACTTTGCATTTTATTTACTTTCTTTTTCTTCTCTTTTTATTTAATTTTTGTTTGTTCTTTATTGTTTTTTTTTGTTTTTTATTTGTTTTTTATTTGTTTTTTTTTTTGTTTTTTATTTGTTTTTTTTTTAATTTTTTTATAGTTTTTATTACATTTTCTTTCATATTATTTTATCTCATTATTTTTCATATTTTTTACTTATTTGTTTATTTATTTATTTATTTTTTAAGGAAATATTGATAAATAAGCGTTTACATACGTATTTTACGGTCGAATGCAGATTCTTACTAAAACAATTTAAGTTATACATACGTACATAAATATGCGGCGAATGCTGTTTGCAAATCACTTACCTAAAAAGAGAAGAATCAAAAATATATTATCAGTAAACGAGTTTTATTTCTGTATATTTCTGTGTATTTTGATATATGTATCATTAATAAAAAATGTGCATCACAGAAATCACAAAAAAAAAAAACATATTTTTAAGAAGATAACCATGGCACTATTAGCCGCTGGTTTTTTGCGCCCAAGACTTAACCTACTTTGTTCACTTCACAAAAACACCCCTTCGAGTATAATGCACTGGCTTCCAGTAAGCCATAACTGCGGCTTCGGTTGAATTTAATCCCAAAGCTTGGCGATCAAATTACATGATTGGTTAAGCAATACAAATAAACCGAAATGACGCCTAACAGCTTAGAGCTCGTATATATACACGTATAAGATATGTATACATACAAATTGTGGCAATTGTGGTTGGTAAGCTTGTGTGCTCAAAAAAGGCGAATGAACAACTGAGATGGCCAGGAAGGTCACCTTAATGCTCGGTGATAGATCGTTTTGTTGATCATCAGCAGGCACAGCTGCTACGAATAGCATCAGTAGATTTTAAACAGCATATTGCACAAGCAGCAACATAATATGGTAACAAGAAAAAAATATTTAAGAAAAAACACAAAAACTTAAACTCATAACATTTTGTCTGCATTTAAGCCAAATAAATGTAAAAAAAAAGCCTGCAAGCTTGCAGGCATTTGAAAACTTTGCAGGGAGGTCACTAACAACAGTCAGCAGCCACTAGCTAGATATTTCGCAATACTTGTCATGTCGCGCAGATTAAAGTTTAGTCAACCTGGCTGCAGCAGCAATCTCTCTCACACAACATCGGCAATGCTGCAGCACTACCCCCACCTTCCTGCCAAGATCACAATCGATCATTTGCGTTTTTTTTATCGCCTGCAGATCCACGACAAACTAACTCATCACTGGGTAAAAAATTGTCAGTCAGCTTGTCAATACATACATTACTATAATCGCTTAAATTTTGACAAACGATCAACAAGTTATTGAGACTCTTACACATGGCGCAATGCAATACAAGGCACTGGCATTGGGGTTTAGCTAGCGCCAGTCAAGCAACCACGCTACGCATCAGTGACTTATGGACTCATGTGACTTACAACAAACACAAGTACAATGCATGTATTGCAATTATGTACATACTAGTATACTGGTAGGCATTGTATTTTTACAAGCAATGCAACATATGTTTTTCGTAGTAGGATTGTCTAATGACGTGTCATCGGACTTGTCTCTCTATTTGACAGTTACGTCAACTTGTCAAATGACAAAAAATGTGGTCGATGCTGACTATGAAATCATGATACGGCGGCGATGGTGATCTGCGTGGTAGCAGGCATCCCTGAATAAAATCGTAGACAACTGTGTGCTAGATAGGGATGGCAGCGATTAGTCATTCGTTTAAATTAATCGATTATGTATTTTTGTTGAATTTCATTATTCGATTAATTGTATAATAATCGTAAAAATATTTTCAAGAAATATGAATTCTGTAGTTGCCTAAAATTCATCTATCGAAGATTCTTTTTTGCTCAGCTGCATCAGCTTTACTCGACCCGAGGTTTAAAAAAATGAATTTCAAAGTTTCGTTAGCATTGGCCTCAGTAATGCAGTTCTTGAGAAATTAAATAATGTGCGCAGATGATCTTATGGAAACGTGTCGTCACTAGAATAAGTTGAAAATGAGTTCGATCTTTGAGCCCCTTATAAATCTCTTGTACACAAACGAAGGCGAAAAGATGATGATTTGGGTCACCCCCAAGATGAAATTGTCAAGTACTAGAACTAAAGCGGAATACCATCGACGCTTGGGAGGAAATGAAAACTATTTACCCCAACGGCCTTTCGACGGCCTGCTGAGCGCCTTTTTTCAAAAGCTGGTGCTACAGCCACCGGGAAACGCAACCACTTAACAAAAAAACGCTTATCAAAGCTTTTGTTTTTGCAAACTTGGTTAATAATAAATAATTATCGCCGCTAATAATAACCGTTTTATTTTATTTAAGGCTAATTAACAAGAGAATTAGAAATTTTTCAAGGAAAAGTGTTTTTGTGAATGCTCACTGTAAAAAAGTGCCTTTAAAAATTCGATTATATTATTTCTCAATAATTGCAATTAATTGCAATATATTTTTTTTACTTGTGATTAATCATATGATTAATTAATCGATTCTGTTATTTTTTTGCCATCCCTTGTACTAAAGAATCTGTATCGATGTTTTTTATGTTTCGCTACTATCGATTTTAATTTGACAATATCGATAGTCCGACAGACATGGGATTCAGAGTTTAATCAAGTTTTATTTCTTGTTTTCATTTCATTTCTCTTATATAAACGAAGGAGGTTTATGAAGTTTTTATGTAGTTTAAATATATTTTTTGAAGAGGGTTCCACCTGTTTGAAATATTGTATTGGTAAATTATACACAAGTTATGTACAGTATTTCTATATTGGTAAACAAAAGAGTTATACGAAAGCTTTAGGCTAAAAGTCTAAAACAAAACAAAAACACCTTTAAGAGAGTTGTTGATTTACTAATGTGTTATTTTTACGATTTACGCAATTTTTGAAAATTAAAACGTAAATTTTTAATTAGGTACAACTTTATTTAATAACAGCGACTGCAGGCGCGTTCGATTAGCTAATAAATCTAATTCATAAAATTCAAAAAAAGGGGAACTGCTTACTTGGAAACTTATTCTATGGAGAGAAAATTATTATTTTTTTATGAAAATATGTAGTTCATTTATGTCTAATGCCGAATTTTCATTAGACATTGAAATTACAAAAAAATTGGTGTAATTTAAAAAATGCCATGTGGAATTGAACTTAGTGGCTATTTTTTTAACGTAGTGACACGATAATTTTTTAATGCCCAACTTTGTCATTATAATTTTTGTCATTTAATGTCTAGTGGAAATCCAGCATAACATAAAACATATCTATAAATCAAAGCATCACACTTTATATAAAATTCACAAAAATTCAAAATAATTTCATCAAAATTTCGAACTTTTTATTGAAAATTTTTAGAAAATTTGTGAGTATGCAATTTTAGTAGAAGTTCACGTCACTAAAAATTACCGTAGATTTTTTAGATTTTTTTTTGTGAGTGTTGCACACTTTCTTCCATATAAAAATAGATTTTGATTATGCGACTAAAATTTAACGGGCTAGTAAAATTGCATACTCCAAATGTTTCCAAAAATTCTGAATAAAAAATTTAAAATTTTGCTGAAAATTTTTTGCGAATTTTATAAAATGTTAAGATTTGACATAGAAGGTTTATGTTATAGAATGAACTATATTTTCATAAAAATATGAATTAAAAAAATTTTGCATGAAAGTAATTGTGAATATTATGTTAGAACCAGGGTTGTTGCGAATATTCGCAACCGCGGAGCTTCCGCATTAATTTTAACATTCGCATTCGCTTTCGCATTCGCATTAATCAATGCGGATCTTTTGCGAATGCGAATATTGAAGGGACCGAAAATAACAGTTATTTTTTTTTACGAGTTAAACTTGGCCAAATATTCTTTATTACTAACTAAAACTCCTTTCCGGATAATAATCAAACCGCTTATCCAAATTAAACAAGTTTGGTATCAAATGAAAGAGGACTTAAATAGCTTTCAAACTGAAATGTCTAAACAAGCAAAGCCACGTAGTATCCCTCGCAGGAAACGAGGATGGAACCCGTCTAGGGTCGATGTTCGCAAGTTCGATACGTCACTCCTAGCAGATTCCCAAGGTATTTCACCCACAACGGGAGAGATCCACAACATGGAGTCTTGTACTAAGCTGGTCGAAGAAACTATGCGCTGCATTCACCGGGCATGCAAAGCCTCAATGCCACAGAGGAGAGCATGGACAGGTAAAAAGCAGGTATACTGGTGGAATGACCGAATTGCTGCGAAGGGCCTGCCATAGAATGCGGAGACTCGCAACGCGCGCTCGTGGTAGACCTGAGGCGCTGACCAGAGCAGCAGCCTACAAAAGCGCTAAGAAAGCACTCGGGGCCGAGATACAGAAGAGTAAACGGAACTGCTGGAAAGCGCTATGTGACGAAGTGGATCGCGATCCCTGGAGCCAGGGATACAAAATAGTGATGAAAAAGTTCCATACATCATCGCAAGCGATGGATGAGGCCCGAGTTAAGAATATAGTGGATGCGCTATTTCCCACACACCCACTAAGAGCCGACACAGTGTTCGTCGAGGAGCAAGCCGAGGCACCACTGTTTTCGACAGACGAGCTGAAGCTAGCCCTGCGAAGCATGAAAGCCGGCAAGGCTCCAGGCCCAGATGGCATACCAGCGGAGGCAATCAGGTTAGCAGCGGAAACGAGCCCTGATCTTCTGCTTAACATGTACAACAGCTGCCTTAGGGCCCGGGTCTTCCCAAGCCAATGGAAGAAGGCGAGACTGGTGCTTATACCCAAGGGCAAAGAGACCCAAACTCTCCTTCATCCTTCCGGCCACTCTGCATTCTAGCCACAGCAGGCAAAATGATGGAGTCTGCTCAAAATACGCTTGACGTCAGCCATAGAAAGCGAGGGAGGCCTTTCACCCCGACAACATGGCTTCAGGAAGGGGACACTCAACTATAGGAGCAATTGGCGAAGTAGTCGAGGCGGTACATAAGGCCGAAGAAGCCTGCCACCAGGCGCGGCCAATAGTGCTGCTAGTCACACTGGACGTCAAGAACGCCTTCAACTCGGCAATATGGGAAGACATGCTGGAGGCCTTGGAACGGTCATTCAAGGTTCCAACATACTTGCTAGATATGATCCGGGACTACCTCAGAGACCGTTGGCTTTTGTACGACACAATACAAGGTCAGAGAAAGAGATGTATAACCGGCGGAGCGGCACAGGGGTCTGTACTTGGCCCGGACCTCTGGAACGCCACGTACGACAGTCTGTTGCGCACGGAAATGCCGGAGAGCGCCTTCCTTGTCGCCTTCGCGGACGACATGGCCGCCGTCGTAACAGCAAGAAATGTCCAGCTAGCACAGCTCAAGCTAAACCAGGTCATGCGCAACGTCAGTGGATGGATGAGCGATCACGGTCTGCAATTGGCTACAGCCAAAACGGAGATCGTGCTCCTCACCAGGAAACGGATCCCAACAATTATAAATATGATGGTCGGACCTCAACTCGTGACGACTTCTAGGTCTACAAAATACCTAGGGGTGAAGCTTGACAGCAAACTCACATTATGGGTACACATCCATGGAGTATGTGAAAAAGCTGCGCAGAGCACGGCGGCTCTAGGCCGGCTGATGGCGAACGTGGGCGGCCCGAAGCCATGCCGCAGGAAGCTTCTGATGACAGCGGTCCAATCGGTGCTCCTGTACGGGGCAGAAATATGGGCTGACGCATTGAAAGTCAAAAAATACCGGATTCAAATGTCTTCGGTACAGCGCGGAGGGGCACTACGCATTGCTTCTGCATACCGTACAGTGTCCGCGGACGCGGTTCTAGTTATTTCTGACATCATGCCAATTGAGCTACTTGCTTACGAGCGAAAAGAGATTTACAATCTCAGTACCGAGATAGGTCGAGCAGCTGCCGCGGCAAGGGCGCGCGAGCAACTGATCCAGCAGTGGCAACAAAACTGGAACGCGAGCACAAAAGGTCGATGGACGCACTCCCTGATAGCCGACGTTCAAACATGGCTGAACAGACCACATGGGGTAGTCGATTTCTACCTGACGCAATTCCTCTCCGGTCATGGTTACTTCCGAGAATATCTTCATAGAATGCGAAGGGTGGACTCACCGTTCTGTCACTACTGTGGAAACGTCGAAGATAACGTGTACCACACATTCTTCACCTGCGAACACTTCTTGATTTCGCGCAGAATGTTGGAAGAAAGACACGGAGACATTACTCCGGACAACATAGTTGGGATAATGATTTCCAGCGCAGAAAAGTGGGAAGCAGTTGCGAGATACGTGAAATTCGTACTCCGCTGCAAACGAGAGGACGGTTGTCTACTGAGGACACCCGAATGAAACGCCCCTACAAAAGAGCAGCCCCAAGGCTCTAACAGCGCGCTCCTGCATCTGAAGACATGCAGAATTGCGGTGCCAGATGCGGGATTCTTGCGCGGGCGGTGGGAGTTTGGGTTTTAGTGGGTAGCCCAACACGCTTCGGTGGGAGTCCCACACTCGGGGAAGGTAGTATAGAGACTAGCGCCCCCGGCCAGTGCATAAAGCATTTCCCTCTCCTACGAAAAAAAAAAACAAGCAAAGCCACCTATTGAAAAATATTTCAATAAAAAATGTTAATTAATTACCATAGAACAAACCTTGGGTCAGGTATATGAATTTCTTCTGTATTAAATGATATAAAAAAATATAAATAGAGGTGGTAACCTTCGTTCGTTATTTCTGTTTAAAAGCTATTTCAGGCCTCATTCACATGATATTAAATTTGTTTAATTTTGATAAGCTGTTTACTTATTATCCAGAAAAAACTTTTATATCGGAATAAAAAATATTAGGCCAAGTTTAACTGGTAAAAAATAACTGTTATTTTCGTTCACTGGCACATTGTGCAAGTGCACTGATAAAACGTATATCTGGGAAGAAGAAAGGATTAAAAATGAATTAATGAAGAATTCTTTGGAAAACAATGGTGTTTAAACAACGATCTTGCCATGATACTAGATTGTGGAGATGAAAAGAACTATTGCACCGCAATTAAAATAAAAACAATAAACATAACTGAAAGTCTTCTCGACTGGTGCGGCGTCAATCGAAAAGGATTTATAATTTTGTCAAGTTTCAAGTTTTTTCAAGTATGTCGCCTCGAGCGAGCAGTTATTTAGTGGCCCTGATTTACGACCCTTTAAAAACTTTTTATAAGACACAATGCTCCAATTTTAAAATTCAAGTACTAAAAATACATTATTAAAAATTACTAACCTTTACATTTTTTATTTAACTAAATCACCTAATTTACTCACATAAATTATTTCTTAACAAGTAAAAGAGTCTAACTTCAGGCGGAGCCGAACATTAAATACCCGGCGCAAGTATTCAATATAGTTTTTCACCGTTCCGAAAACTACCGCTACATGGTAAGCAGGTATTTCAAACATCTTCGATAGAACGTTCAGTTGGATATAATGAGATAAACTTATATAGATATATGTGGGCGGCATCACGCCCATTTTCAAAAATTCAATAATAATGTTACTTCTTTTAAAGGGATTGTTTGGGTAAAATTTGCGTCCTTAAACTTCGAAATATCGAAGTTTCAAGCATTTCTGAAATTTACCGTTATGAAAAAGTGGGCGTCATTTTAGTCCGATTTCGATGACTTTCAGCGTTTTGCCTTTATGTAGCAACCACAATAATCATACCGAGTTTGGTACACATTGATCGAACGGTTACCGAGATACACATAAGTTGGCTGGGTCACGCCCATTTTCCAACATTTTATTATAAGCGTATTTTTTGCTAAAGAATTATTATAAGCATCAATCTTGAATGAATTAGCTCCAGTAATTACTGATTTATCGAAGCTTTCGTATTTCTCTGAATTACCGTTATATGGGATGTGGGCACGGGTATTATGAGATTTTTTAAATTTTCAGCCGTTTGGTATTTTTTGTGAAGGCCAACTGTCTCAGGTTTGGGAGAAATTGGCGAAGCGGTTCCCAAGGTATACACATGTAATCATAAGTGGGCGTGGCTACGCCCATTTTCCAAAGATTTATAACATTCTTATTTTTCGCCTAAAAAGGATTGTAATTATCAATTTTGAGTGAATAAGCTTCAGTAGTTACTAAAATATCGCAGTTTTCGTATTTCTGGAAACTACCGTTGCATGGGAGGTAGGCGTGGTTATCGTCCGATTTTGCCTATTTTCAATACCATCCGTCCTACCCTCAAAAGAAGTACACATACAAAGATTTGTACTCGAGTTATCGTGTGCAAAGCCGGATGGACGGACGGACAGACAGTCACCGCTTAATCGATTTCTCTTTTCATTCTGATCATTTATGTATAGACTTGTCTATATCTATTCCGATTCATTTTGCCTGTTACAAACAACCGTTATGTGAACAAAGTGCGCTCGGGTGTAAAAATACTTGACATCCGCATTCGCATCCGCATCCGCGGATGTTAGCGTTTAAACATCCGCATTCGCAATCGCGATGTCTAAAATTCCACATTCGCAACATCCCTAGTTAGAACAAGGTGCGTGCTAACTTTTGGCTCTGACTGTAAGTGAACATGTCATCAATAATAATGCCTTATTTTACCTCCTAACAAAAAAATAAAAAAACGCGATTTCGGTTTTGATATTATCGTGCCATAATCGTGTTACGATTACAGTTACAACAAACTCCGACTACTCCTTCTATTTTTGTCCATTGCTTTTAAGGGGTCGGTACACTGTGCGCCGGACCCAAATCCACCCTAAACAGTAACTTTGATGTATCTTTGCCCGAGGAACCTCATATGGGCTTATCTCATATCTGACAAATAAGCCTGCCAATATAGCCTTTCGTACGAACATGACTGACGTCAATTAAGGCCAGATTTTGGGTCTTCTTCCACTCATTTTGATAATAAAGTTTTTTAATTTCCACGAGCTGCTCAAATATGCAACTTGCCACGATAGCACAACTCCGAAATGTTTTCTTTTCCCGCTGCGGTAATTACTTGGAGTTTATATAAATTGCTATTTCTCTTAACCTAAAAACGTATTTGTGAGATTCAAAAAGTTACTCCGCCATTATCTTCTTTAAATTTATTATGAATTTCGACTAGTGATCTTCATAATGGACGTCAGCTTATTATTTTATGTGCAAGGCATTTTAAATTTAGAAATTTACTCTGAACAATTGGGTCCATTTTTTATAAAAATTTTATTTTTTTGGTAATCCGACAATAATTCACACCGGTAGAAGTTAAAAGTATGTAGCTGCTATTTCGGAGATTACCACATCTTCATATCAGACTTCCCCACTGGGAGACAGAAAAAAAAAAGTTTAGTAAATTCGCATTCCAAATTATTCACTTGCCCATAGGCACTTTGAAAAAATATTCCTTAAAGTGTGGGGAGAAGTTATTGCAAAACCGCTCGACGCTCATGAATGCCACAAAGCATTATAATAAATTTTTTTGGCAGCGAGTCATTAACACTTTTGGCAATGGACAAACGGTGGCTCGTGGAGAATAACTAATTGGCTTTTAGCCAAGAAAAAATCAACCGACAAAGCATGCCGTTGTTTGTTGTCATATTGCAGTCAAAGAAATGATATGTATAAAATCGGCTGGGACGCGGATAAATCTAACATAAATAGACAACCAGCTGCCTAGTTGGTATTTCGGCATTTCGCACGCCAAAAAAAAAAAATTTTATTAAAAATATAAACAAATGGAACAAAAAGAAGCAAGCATTTCAATATATGTAATTAAAAAGAAAAGGAAATGTGTGAAAAGTAGACGTGTGTTCAAGCGTAGAATGAGAAATGCCATTAGCGCTGAGACGAACAAAAAAATTTTTTATCAATACACAATAAAGCACGCACATCAGTCAGTAGAGTAGCGTAAACTTTGCCAATGCGGAGAAAGTTGGAAATACCGAACGGCGTGAATGAGCCAATTGGCAGCACTGCTAGTCTAGGGAGCAAATTAGCTATGATTTTAACGCAATCAGTTGCTGTTTGCTGTTCACTATTGCTGCTGGCTGACTACTGTCTGCCGGCGTCGATTTATTTGCGGTTATTTTGCGTGCTCATCGTCGGGTGTATTGTCGTTTCCGCGCTGTCCGACGAACGTCAGCCATTTTTAACTGCTCTAGCGGTATTTTGCGGCAGCAAATACGAGTACTTTTTCGACACTTCTTCTCCTATTCATTCGCTTTTTATTATAACTCGCGTTGCCCAAACACTCCTAAAAGAGCAGATAGCGATCAGGCTTGTAAAAGAGAAGCAGAAACAGAACTGTTGCATCTTCATCCGTGTCAGTTGTCAGACTTTTTTTTTTTTTGTGGCAACTTATTTTGTGGCAGTTTAACTGCCAACAAGACAAAGACTGAGTATCCTCATTTTTTTTACGTTCCATCGAAGCTCGCCTCATCGCTTGTTCATTATTTTGGTTAGGTATTTGGAGCTAAAAATTTGTCTGCTTCTGCTTCGCTTTTTCTCAACATTTGATAGGAAGTATTTTCATTGCTTAAAAAGTAGTTGATTTTTTGGCTAGTTAGCTATTTGTTGAGTTTTAATTGCCCGCAGTTACATACATAATATACCGTTAACGAAGCAATTCACAGCATCGCAAACAAAGAAAGCCGTTAAGAGTAAAAACCAAACAATCAAAAACGCCCAAAAAAAAACATCCTAAAATAAAAATTAAAATTATGCAAGAAGAAGCATATTAAAAACGACTACTCATCAGGTAATAGCTAGCATTCTCTCTTGCCTTAATTAGTTACTTTATGTTTAAACAAATGTTAGACATTACTATTTCCTTTAAAGTTTATTCACTATGCAAATATTACTTAACATTAAGGAAAGAAAACGCGATTTTTTACATAATTACATGCATACAAATAACATGCAAAAAAAAAACAAAATCCCCGTTGAGCCAAGCCCTAGCTTGACACCAATAAAAATCTATTTTTGTTTATTTACCAAGAAGGAAACGATTTTGCGAAACCAAGTAGAAATTCGGTAAGTTTTCTTAATTTGCAATTTGACGATATCCGCAAGCAACAAAGGATGAATTAGAACGGCATATGTTTTTATGCTTGATTAAATCTATATACCATGGTTTAAAAATTACCTTATTTTTGTATACTTTCGTAGTTGTTGCAGCCTGTTCAATTTTAGTTCGTATTTGAAATTAAACTTTGCAATAAACGATGAAGACGAAAAAGTGTAGACAAAAATTGAAGATAAAGAAGAAAAAAAGCAATGAGATATACCTAAGAATTTGGGTAACTGAAAGGGTAAGAAGTTTTATTGAAATTTTTCGATAGGAATCGAAATTAATTCAGCCTTAAAAAACTTTGTTATCAGAAGTTATTTAGTAACCGGAACTTATCGAATCATCGAAGTTTATAGTTATCGAAAAGTATCGAGTTATCTATGTTTATTAAGTTATCAGCAACGTATCGGATTATTCAACATTTCAATGTTGAGTTGTCCAAATTTATAGACACAGAAACTTTGTTGTCGAAATTAACGGATAGTTATCGAGCAAAAAAAAAATTATGGGCTTATCGAAATTGAATTTGAATTGTCATTATTTATAGAGCTTAAAAATATATCGAATTATCGTAACGCATCGAGATCTTTCAACTTATAGAGTTAACGATACTCAATGATTTACTGTAATTTGTCGATTTATCGAATCGAAGTTTTTGGAATTTTCAAATATATCGGGTTATCGAAATTTCTAGCTTATATGAGTTAATCGAGTTATCACTGTTTATCGAATTTGATCGTCTTACCAGAGTGTAACGAGTTATCAAAATTTGTCGATAGCTTTCTAAAAACTGGAATGGAACTGCCAAAATTAACTGAGTTATCGAAATTTATAGAGGTATCCAAAGTTTATCGAATTATCGAGATATATAAATTTTTGAGTTTGCTTCTAAACGAACAGTTATCGAAATTTATCGAAATGTGAAAAAAGTCACACATATATATTTTTTCCAAATTTACTGCCACAAATTAGAACGAAAACTGCTGGCAACCCTTGGTTTTGACGCAAGAGTTTAATTACCTTGAATTAAATACATATTATTAAGTGCAAGACGTCCATAAACAAGCGAAATTGCATCAAAGCTCTTAAGTCATTAATCACATTTGCGGTAACAAACATATTTTATGACTATCTTTCAAACCAAATTATCTGCAATAAATTTTCCAAATTTTTCTTGGCGAAGATAAATTACAAGATCAAATGCAATTCATTATATTTTTATTGAGCTGTTGAGTGGCGCCGCAGATTGTGTACCTACTTACATATACATAATAGTGTTTCTTTATTGCTGTTGTTTTTGTTGGAGTTGTAACTGCAGATTTTCTTGCCACTAATCAGCGATAACACCAAACTCATTGTAACCGCTCAATTAAATTACTGCAGGCCATTGGCAGCATTGCTGCTTGGTGCCTATCTATCGGTCGGTTATTGGCCCACCACTGCCACTGACAGCCGATAAATGGCGTAAATCTGCGAAGGAATAAACAATGGCGGCTGCTGCTTTTGTCGGCTATGTGCATACTATGTACGCTTTGTGCAAGCATGTTGCACATGTGGCAGGCGCCTTTTTCTTTTGATATAGTTTTTTTTTTTACATAAACGCTTGTAATTGCAGCAGGGGTAGCGATTGTTTTTTGCTTGTGAGTCTATTTTTTGTTACTTTTCTAATATTTTTGAACTAATTTTTTTTTAATTTTCATTTATCAAACTTTTCTTTTGTGGATTTCTTACATTATGGTTTTTGTAGCTTTTAATTTCGCATCATTGTTTAGCTGGGTGGTAAGCGCCGGCCTGGTCGGTTTGAGCGGCGACATCATCAATTCGCTTGAAGCCATTATTTTTGGTGTATACCAATTTTGCACCATGACCATAATCGTAATCGGAGTAACATAAACATCATTATGAAACTTGCACCACCACTCGACCACGGTCTGCTTCAAATTACATAGTAAGACAAAAAATACCGCCGTCAAGGAAAGGAAATTTAGGAAGACCAAACATCTACAGGCACATAAAAATGTTAACGTGCATATTATAAAAACTATTAAAAACTATGTAATATGTAGTACATACGTATAATGCTAAACCAAAAAAAAAAAAAAACGCACCAACAAAAAATGTGGCGTAAAAAATTGGCTAAAAGTGTTGCTCATAATGCTGTCGTAACTTATGCAATTTTCAAATGCTACCAGCGCAAAATGGGTGCGCAATTTTGTTGCTGCTGCTGCTGCTGCTGCTGCTATCGGCTAGCAACCAACAATCAGCAAGCAGCAAACAGACAGCTATTACAAATGCGCCAGTTGCAGCCAGTAGTTAGTTACTGTTGTAAGTTTGTTTTGTATTTTTTTCTTCCTCTACATTTTTTTTTTTGTGTGCCTATGCCTGAGCTTTACTCTATTTTGTACTAAGTATTTTTGCCTCTTTGCATACACTTCAAATGCAATCGCAGGCGCTGCCACTGCACGTGCCTGTCTACTGCTGCTGCTTGTCCAGTCATTCATTTGCCCACCAGTGGCCAGTGAGTGTTGTTCCTACTTGATTTATTTTTGCTGCACGTATTCACTTTGCCTATATTTATTTGCGCTATTTTCGTGCCTTTTTTACTGAATTTTTTGTAAGCTGTTGCTGTATTTAACTTTTTTATTTTGCATTTGATGCCTATTTTGTGTAAAATATTTTTATTACACGCCTTTTGGAGTCATGCAAATTTTTGCCATTTTTTCTATTTAAACATTCAAAATAGTAGCAAATCTTTTCCTTGAATAGTACACATGCAAAAGTGTTTGGCATATTAAATTGTTGTACGGCTGAGGTATTATTTGCTAAAGGCGAGGCGATTGAGATTTTCAAATACGATTTTTTCGGCAGGTTTTTAGTCATCAATGAACAAGCTTGTGGTGGAACAACAGAAATTATTATTTCCTTATTCTTGCATATTTTTTTTGTGGAATATACTCGAAGGCAGGCGGCTACTGTAGCTGAGTGGTTGGAGGTGCGTACTACTATAATCAAAAAATTATAGGAAAGATTAAGATAACAGCTGTCGCCACTCGACAGTCCGAGTATATTTCTGCAGCGAAAGAAACTTCTCACAAAAAAACACCTGCGGTTCGTAAGCAGAGCAAAAATTGTGTTCTCTACACTTTATGGTACAACGCCAAAACTCGCACAAAAAATTGGGGTATACAAAATTGCTTAAATACATATGTACATACAGAAAAGCTGAACCAGAAAACCGGCGAAATATTACAAAAACTCTGAAAAAACTCGAACGGTTATGAAAAAATATCCGAGCCACGAAATAATAAACTGGCCCAAATATAAAAATAATAAAGGGTGCCGGTAAAAATTCCTAAATGTCCTAAAAACCAATAAAGGCCGGACAAAAATTACGAATTGTTAAAAAATTGCGAAAAGTCTAGATAAATTCACAAAAAACTCTAGTCACGCCCAAATCACGATATATACATATTACAAGCGTTTAGAAAAAATCACAGAATCATAAAAATCATTAAGTAATTCGAAAAAATGCAAGAATGAAACTGGAAAGACGCGAAGGCTCCCAAAAATTAAACGTTCAAAGCGAAAGGTTCAAAGGTTCAAAACACGGAAGATAAAAACAAGGGTTCCAAAAAATTGCGTACATAAGTCCCCAAAAAAATTACGAAATGTCGGAAGACTACAAAAAAAAGCAAACAAATTCCAAAATAATACACATAATTCTAAAAAATCTATGTACAAAAAATACTAAGAAACTAAGAAAAAATTCCAAGAAAATTGTATACAAAATCCAAGATATACTCAAACCCCCCCCCCAACAAAAAGTTAGAGAAAATTCAAAGAAACTCCGAAAAACATTTCACGAAAATTCCGGAAAATCCTATGAATTTCCAAAAACAAAAATCTAACGAAATTTTTATAAAAACTTTCAATAAAATTCTGATACAAATAGCTAAAATTCCATTGAATTAAAAGAGAACTACAAGGAAATTCCGATAAATTTCAAGGAAACTCCGAAAAAAATCAAAGAAATTCCGATAAAATATCAGTCAATATCCAAAAAAAAAACAATCCAATGAAGTTCCGATAAAATTCCAAGGACATTACTAAATAAGTGCCAAGGATATTCCGAAAAAATCCGAGGTAATTTAGAAAAAATTCTAAGGTTATTCTGAACAACAAATCCAAGGATATTTCGAAAAAGCTCTAAAGATATTCCGAAAAAATACCCACGATTTTCCGAAAAGATTCTAAGGATATTCCAAAAACAAAAAAATCTAGCATATTCCGGAAAAAATCTGAAAAAAAAAATCGAGAAAATGCCGGACAAAATCCAAAAAAAATGCAAAAAAAAAATACTAAGCAAATTCAAGAATTTCCAGAAAACACCGAAACAAATTGCAAAAAACTAAAAGGTGAGATATATAGCTGTAATGATAGATTCCTTCGAAAAAGGTAGCGGCAAATATTAATTTTCTTTTATATTTATCTATATTTTTTGTCACAACAGGAAATGGCATTATTTATATACATGCATATCTACATATTACATACACTCGCCGACAAGTGGAAGTGTACACCTTTTTCTAATATAATATCCACAATTATTTTCATGAAAAATTTTTTGCATAAATTATTTATGAAAATATAATTCATTCTATAACCACTTCAATTAATGTTTCACACTTTATATAAAGTTCATAAAAAGTCAAATACATTTCATCAAAATTTTCAACTTTTTATTTCGAATTTCTAGAAAATTTTTGAGTATGCAGTTTTGAAACCCATTTAATTTTAGTCTAATGAAGTACAAGTTTCAAGCATCTAAAAGGTCTTATTTTTTTGTAACAGATAATTGCACTTTTTTCAATATAAGCATGAATTTGTTATGAAATATAATTTGGGAGACTGATACCAACAAAATTTCAAAAAATCAACGCCACTTCTTGTATATTGTACTTGTTGTATAAAAAAAAACACAAAAGCAGTATCCAAAACAAAACTCTGAAAAATCAAAGCGCGCTTCATTAGACTAAAATTGAATGGGTTATAAAACTGCATACTCGAGAATTTTCGAGAAATTCAGAATAAAAAGTTAAAAATTCTAATGAAAACCTTTCCAAGTTTTGTGAATCTTTGATTTAAATTTTTTAAGTTATACAATGAACTATAGATGTTTTCATAAATAATTAATGCAAAAAATTGTTCATTAATATAATTGTGATTATTATATTTGAACAAGGTGTACACTTTCATTTGTCACCTAGCGTTTAACATATGTACATGTGTATACGAAATTAGCGCCTGTACTAGAATTTTTCTGTACGCCGCTTTACCGCCGCCCACACCCTCTACTTGAGCTATAAGACGCTCAAAACACCCAAAAATGAGGTCATAAATTCCGCATAGGCGCGAATAATTATAAAAAGACAACGGCAGCAAACATAGTGACAATTAAAGTAACAACAAAGGAATTGCACATATTAAAGAATTATAAAGATTAATGTAGCAAAAAAAAAACAAGTGGCAAAAATAATAACTAAAAAGCTTCAAATGTGCTGGCAAATACAAAAAATTATACCTGTATACGTATGTATACATTGCACCTATCTAGATATTTATATGAAGCACGATATAAGGCATCGAGAGGCAAATAAAAAAGTTTCAGATGTTCGAGAACAAGCCTGTAATCAACGCCATTTGCGAGAACAAACGAAAAAAAGGCTAAAAAATTGGCGAAAAAAATACAAACGCGATAGCGATGGAAATTCATTCACACTTTAGAAAATTGCACAGTTACATTAAAAATACATAGAAATATAAGTACATAAAAAAAAAAACATTAAATACACAATCGCAATTGCGCGCATGCGCAACACTTAACGATTCTCATCCTCATTTATTTGCGAACACTTTTGAGTGTTGCGCCAACGAGCAAGAAGAGCAGCCGTAAAAATTCATTTCGCAGTGTCTGCTTTACTTACTTTAACATCGCCTCATGCCATGTTAACGTCGCCGGCACTTCGGCCTTCTTATTTTTCTTATATTTACATTAGGGCGGAGTAATTTTATTTCGAAAAAAGTGTATAGCATATTTGAATTCTACGTTTGATGCTAAGCAAAAATGGTGAACAAATTATATGCATACATACAAAAAATTAAGATTGACCTTCCCAACTTTTAAAAGAAAAATCAGTGTATTATAACTTTTTTCTGAATGAAATTAAATTTTCATTTACAAAACTTTGTGTTTTCTTCATATTTAAGAAACTACTTCACAAGCTCGTTATGCTTGTTTATTTCATATACAAGTTTTTAGTACAATGAAAAATAAATTTCGACTACAAAAGTTACAATA
>NW_023461927.1:0-22167 GCF_013731165.1 Rhagoletis pomonella
TTAATAACATTGCCATATTCATCAATTCAACGTAGGCAATATACATATACATACATACGTACATAAGTAGGAGGTAGAGTTCACCATTAACAAAGTAACAAATAGCAAGTGAAGTTTAACTAGAGAAATAGGAGTGAAATAATAAATAGCATAAGTACACTTGTAAGTAAGATATAGCGCAGTAGGAGCTAGTTAGTATTAGGATATATCGCTAGATTTTCTTAAACAAATAGAGGAGGAATTAATAAACTGGTTCATTGTGAAGTAACGATCAGAAAAGAAGGAAATATGCCTTGATTTATTTGTTTGGTATTTTGAGTAGGTAACAGAGGTAAATATGGAGCGCTAATCTCAAATTTTTGGTGTGGGTGTTGCACTTGTGCAACAGAGGGGAAGAGGGAGTGTGAAGACGCAACGACATCTGAGGTGAAATGACTGACTGATTGTTAGACGGACGTGTGTCAGGCTTAGGGGGCGTTGTAAGAAGGTGAGGAGTCACGACAACGCCCAAGGTTTCGCGTGGAGTTCACGCAGAAGAAGGGTGGGATGACTCCACCTGACAGGACGGGACTGGACCATTTATCTGTAGTGCTTTCTCTTGCTCATCTTCTTATTTCTCTTTGTTATTTGTGACCATCCGCACTAGTATTTCTTCGTATCACCAGGCACGATTAACTTTTTGTTTGTGTAGCGACTACCAACGCAGGCGGAAATGACAACCCCCCCCAACCGACGAGCTAGCTTGGGATGCAAGCGTGCCTGCATGCCGCATCGCCGGGTACAAATACGCAGCTACATAACATGTCTCTTCTGCCGCAGAATTATTTGACATCGCTGCTTGTAAATGCATTTCTTTTTCTTCATGCAATTGTAGAAAGAAAAGGAAAGTTCCTATCATTGAACAACCATTTCTCTTGGACCAGAGAACCAGAAGAATCGGTCGCATGGGAAGTGTTGATCTACCTGAAACAAAAAAGATTACAAAGAGAAATGAACGTAAAGAAAAGCTTTCGAAACGTCATTCAAAATCAAAACTTACCAGAAAAGTATCAGCTACAACACGTGACCATTCAGATCAACCAGACACTCACACAGACGACAACAATGTCGGTGCGTAGCACATAGCTTCTTCCAAAAACGATGCTGATGCTGAATTTTCTCTTCCATCTTCTAAGATCAAACAAAACACACTATTATTAGAACACACTGCTTTAGCTGCCCAAAGATTCGGATTAAGTGACAGAGCAACGGCCTTGATTGTTTCATCTGCCCTTCTGGATTCCAAAAAAACGGGTTTGATAACAGAGGATCAGGGTAGTATTGTCACTGACAAATGCAAGATTAGTCGAGCAAAAAAAAGTGTTGGAATTAAGCTTCAAAACACCAAAAGTATTGACTCTGTATACGGGCTGTATTTTGACGGCCGCAAAGACAATAAACTCACACAAGTCCGCGAAGGAGAAAAGCACTACCGCGACACTGTCAAAGAGGAACATATTTCTTTTGTAGCGGAACCTGGTTCTCATTACTTTGGCCACGTCACCTCTCCTTCCGGGTCAGCTGAGGATGAGATGCAACATGAACATTTACAACACAATTCAGTAGATGTGGAACATCTTGAAGTTGTCGGTGCTGATGGCACCAACACGAATACAGGTTGGAAAGGTGGACTCATTCGGAAACTAGAAGAAAAAATAGGTAGGCCATTACAGTAGGTAGTTTGTCTTCTACATTTCAATGAACTTCCATTTCGTGCTCTTTTCGAACACATAGATGGTGTCTCACGGAGTCCAAATACATTCTCTGGCGACATAGTAAAACTGCTCCCTGATTGCGAGAAGTTGCCTGTGGTCAAATTTGAATGTTTTCCATCATGCCAATTACCTTCTGAGGTTATTAATCCGACCCAACTTAGCACAGACCAAGCTTACCTCTACAAAATATCAGAAACTGATATTTCTGGTCAATGCTCTTCAGACTTAGCATCGATGCGTCCAGGTAACATGTGCAAATCTCGCTGGCTCACCTGTGCAAACAGAATTCTGAGATTATACAATTCTACAGACAAACCAACAAAGGAAATAAAGATTTTGGTCAAGTACATACTTACAGTTTACTCACCTTTGTGGTTCTCAATAAGATTCCACAGTTCAATCAAAGATGGCTCGCGCCATCTCTTTGCTGCAATCCAAAAGTCGAGATACTTACCTGCTAAACTGCGCAAGCTTGTCGATTCATCCATTGAACAGAATGCTATCTTTGCTCTTCCAGAAAATATTCTCCTTAGTATGATGGCTGACGAACGGGTAGAAGTCAGAAAGTTGGCCCTTGACCGTCTTTTGGCAGCCAGAGAAGCAGAGACTGACAATGTAAATGGATGGGTTAGATGTCACAAAGTGCCAAAGCTGAATTTCAAAGCTAATAATTATTACCATATGATTAACTGGAAGACTATTAACTTGACTATTCCACTAGTTCTTCGTTCAGTTTCTAACGAAGAGCTCATAAAAGGGTTGTCGGGAGACACTGCAGAGATATGGAAATTTTGTGAATTCCCCTCTCACACCGGGGCAGTCGATAGAACCGTCAAACTGGTGACAGAGGCATCATCTAAATTTATTGGCCCCCAGTCTCGTGATCGTTTTATACGCTCTACACTGAAATCTAGGCAACAACTGCCAAAGTTTAGTACAAAATCTGATTTTATCAATAAATTTGATACAGATTCAGACTAAAATAAGCCTGACATATGGTTGGTTGGTTGGGTTGGACTTGGGAGGAACCCGAAGTGCAGCCACCTCCCCGTGGTGGGTTCTGGGTAACCAACACAGGTTAGCTGAGAGCTGCAACAATTTTCACCTTGCGCTGCGGCGCGCCGCATTTTCGCTCGTATCTCGTGATCGGTTCGTCCTAAGGCCATGATCATAAATAGCATTTCGGTAGCTTATGACGTGACAAACAACTTTTGTTTCATACATTTTGCGATGACAGGCGTATTTCAGACGCTAGGTAGTCAATTTCATGATTTCAGGCAAATTTCCGAAATTTCAAGGCGGAGTTGGGGTTGAAGATGCAGTCCGATCTCAAAACGAAAAATTGCATTGGAATCAGGAAGTACTAAGGCAACTTTTCCGCACTATTAGAAGTCTCATATCAAAAAAAGTCCGGAATCGACCCACCCTAATGGACACCCCGTAAACTCTTGTTGCTAATCCATTTTCCTTATTCACCCAACTACTATCAAGTGCAGCTGATTTGCCGCTATTTAAACTTGAGCGTGGTTGTTGTTGTCAACTCTATACTTCCATTTGCTTAATTGCTTTATTGTATAGTTTCACGTAGGCTCTACCTAAACTATGTATTTGTCAATGTTATTGTGGCTTATTAACATTTTATTTTTAATATTTGATTGAGCTTTGTACCACGATTGTTTATTGAGAAAAATTTAAAAAGCAACAAAGTTTAAGCGGGAGAAGTTAATTATAATTTTGGGTCAAATTCCCTATTTAATTGTTTGCTGGGTTATGGAGCTACTTCGGCCGATGAAAAAGAGAAACGAAAGTAAATTTTCTTCCTTCCCTCCTACGCGTTTCGACGCTTTGCGTCTTCCTCAGGGAGTCTGTTTTATTAAACAATAAATAAAAACAATAAACATGAATTACAGTCACAATGTTAACAAACATATGTATAGCAAAAAGGCTTATACACAATTTTTTAACTTACGTTTAAATTAAAAACTCAAGAGTCATTAGCACAACACATCACAATTCTATAGCTATGTACTTAATTATGTTGCCTATCTTTTCTAATATAATTTGAATGTTTTCGTTTTATCACTGCTGTGTATGCGTTGTTTGCTTTGTCCACATCGTCTTTAAAATTCATCGCGCTGTCTAAGTTTTGTTGTATACGAAGGCTTTCCAATGTAGTTCTCCTTCTTTGTCCTCTTTCTACGTCCAATATTCTTGTGTTGGCGAAGTCAGCTGTGTGTTCGTTTGCAGTCAGATGTTGAGCCAGGGCTCTTGTCATTCTCTTGTTCCATTCGTCTGCCTTGTGTTCGCCGATCCTTATACCCAACGCGCGTTTTGTTGTGCCTATGTAGCAAATCAGATGCACTTGATAGTAGTTGGTTGAATAAGAAAAATGAATTAGCTAAAAGATGTCGCGTACTGACCGCAACAAAATATTCTTTTGTTCCCCCTTCGTTATATTTACATATCTCCTTTCACTCCAACCGATAGGAGTGAAGTCTACCGACACTCAAGTGTACATATGTATGTACATACCAAATAAATAGTAGGATGAGCTCAAGTTGAGCGAAATATTTGTTTGTCGGTGGAGCGCCACCGCAAAGGTGAAAAGTCTCCATTAGGGCACTCCGCCCCAAAATGCCGACTGAAATTAAGAATGTAGGAATGAGAGATGACGCTAAAGACCGTAGTAGGGGTGTCGCCTTTGCTCTCACCTATTGCGGCACTTTTGTTTCCCGCCGTGTGATGGCAATGGCAAGTCCATGGTGTTGTTTGTGTGCGCCGTGGTGGCGACCGCTAAAGCGCCCAATTCGCTTCAAGAATGATCGGCCGGCGCCAATTTATCGGGCACCAACAACACCGGCGCTGACACTCCAACGGTTTGCCTCGCTCGCAACTGCGTGCTGGAGCAGACGTGAACGAGCATCGAGTCAGGCAACACCCGTATTGCGAGCGCAGTATAGTCTATCAATATTATTGGCAGCGGAGGTTTTTTGGTAAAAAGAAATTTTGTAAAATTTTGGACGAGGTACTATTGCAGTAGCAGCAAAACTTTTGGAGAGCGGCGCAAGTCGAGGCGCATTACAGGCGTCACCAGATTTTGGAATCGCATTCCCAAGGAGCAACCCGCGGTCGGAGCGCCCACCGACCGCCGATAACTATACTTTTTGTGCGTCTGTGGTCAGACGTTGTTGTTGTCGGTAGGCTTCCCCAATTGTGTTTCCTTACTCTATTCTTTTTAGCCTCCCGCACCCAGAGCCCAGTCACTTGGCGGGCTAAAGTTACCCCCGGCAGCTTGGGTGGTATTGCGAGTGGGTTCGTAACCTTTTGGTTGAACCTCACCTCCGGTGCACCCCCAAAAACAAGATTTTGTCTAATTTTCTATTTGTGTAATTAGTATTTTTGCGCTTTTTTTATTTCGACCCTCCCTAGTTTCAGTGTTACATACATACTCGTATATCTACTGTACATATTAGCTTACATTGTTATTGTCCAATTTGAACTTAGTTTGACATAGGTATTTGGTATACTGCCCTGTTGCTCCCCCTCAAGCAACCCCGTCGTCTCCACTGCGCCAGCCAGTTGCTTGGTTTTTTTGTGCGGTCGTATGGCCCGTTGCATTGTTGTTGCGCACGGTAAGTGCATTTAGTTGGTACATTAGGTAGGTGATTTGATATTAGTGCACAAAATATTTGGTGACAAATTGGCGCCCAACGTGGGGCCCTCGTCGTTAGAGGAAATTTAATTTCTAGAAGAATCGAGCTACGTGGGATCTTTTCCGGCAGGTTTGCAGAACAATGAGGTGTACCTATTCAGGTGAGAGTTTGGCGTAGAAATTTAAAGAAAAACAGTGTAGTGGAAAGTGCTTGGCTACGCGTATATACATAAATATATTTTGTGAAGTTTGTAGTATTGTTGTTATCCTCCTACATACTTTGTTTAGTGGTGCTTATATAATGTGTACATTAGGCTGGGTCACGATTTTTGTTTATGGTATAAATTTTATTTTGGTATTTTGGATTTTAATATCTTTTTTCTTTTTTAATCTTTTGGTAGTAGGAATTCAAGGAGGATTTTGTGTTAAGGATTCGTGGTGGCGTGGTAACGGACGATCGGAGGGTAACAATTTTTTTTTTATACGTACGAAACGGTAGTATTCTCAGGAGAACCGTGAGTCTGTCCATATTTGGCGAAATTTTGAGAACGTGTTACTCGCGCTTTTGGTGTCATTTGTTTACAGGTCGTCGGGCGAACATCTTCAAGTGGTAATTTTTGGCGTGACGGAGCCATACGGAGTATTGTACTGTAGATTGTGCGTCGGCGGAAATTTTCTGGCGAGAAGTAGTGGCGTTTACATAAATTGCGGACGGACATTCGGCGTGTGAAAAGTGATAAGTAGTAGTGCATAAGTGTTAGGCCGGGAAAATTAAAACAAAATTTAAACCGACGAAAATATTAAAGCGCTTCAGAGTAAACTCCCAAGTGGTTGCGAGCATTTTGCCTTCATTTTCAAGCTTATCGAAGATATATAATAAAAACTTATTGATAACTTAATTTGGCCGCTCCACTTTGTTTTTGGTGAAGTATACATACACCTAAACGTAAATTGTAACTTAGGTTATTAGCAAACATTTAAATTGCTTGTACCGTCTTATTTGGTAGTACGTGTTACTCAAGTGACTATTGGAGCCTGACCTGGCCTATGCCTCGGTGGATGTAGAGGTTGCAGCGGTGGCGGAACTAAAGGACAGCGAAGGGTTAAGGGCGGGGCCTAATACCCGTTGTTTTAATTGTAAGCAGTTCGGCCATAGGAATGGGATAAAGTGCTTCGGCTGTAGTAGACCTGGGTCCATGCAGCGGGATTGCCCGGTATGTGCAGAGAAGCGGAATGGTGCCCAGGATATCCAGCGTAGCCCGGGAGGAGGTGGTCGGCGGAACCACAACCCGTTTAGGTCGGAGCCTAAGTCGGAGTCGAAATTGAATAGTAAGGCGAATAGTTGGTCAAATTCGAAGTCGAATGTTAGGTCGGAAAAGAAATCGGGAAACTGGAGGTAGACCCCTGGGACGGCAGGTCGAGTGGTCTAATAGGGCGAGTTAGTAATCCTGCTAACTCTCAGCAGGTTTCGGTGAGTCAAATGTTCGGTTAGCATATTCTCTGTTGGCGGATGGCTTCGATAAGCGTCCGTATTTAGACATACGAATTTTTGGTTCAACTTTTCGGCGTTGTTGGATTCTGGAGCGACGAGGACTGTGATCGGTAAATTCGGGTAGGTATTTTGAGCTCTTGGGGCATTAGGCCGTCTTCCTCACACCACTCTCTAAAAGTGGCGGATGGAGGCCATATTTCGGTTTTAGTTTCGTTGCCAATCGAGGTGGAAGGCAAATCGCTCCTGGAGTACCTCGTGTTCCGCGGTTTGCCTCAGAGTCTTATCCTTGGTGTCGATTTTTGGACCAAGGCGGGTATCATCCAGAGTATGGACGAGGAATTAAGAAACATGCTCGATCAGGGTGTCATTGATAAGTCACATAGTCCTTGGGCGTCCCCTGTAGTAATGATTAGAAAGAAGGATGGGTCCTATAGGTTTTGTGTAGACTATAGGGTTTTAAATAAATGCACAGAGAAGGATAGCTAACCCCTCCCTTATGTTTCAGCGACCTTAGACAAGCTCAGGGACGCAAGGTTCTTGTCCAGTTCTTACATTAAGTCTGCTTATTGGCAGGTGCCGGTGGAGGAGCGGTCGAGGCCCTTCACGGCGTTCACGGTACCATGTAGGGGTCTCTTCCAGTTTATGATAATGCCATATGGGTTGCATAATGCGCCTGCGACTTGGCAAAAATTTATAGATTCGGTCATAGGCCCAGAGTGGGAACCCCGTGTTTTTGTTTATCTCGATGATATTATCATCGTTACTAATAACTTTGAAAAGCACTTGGAGATTTTACAGGTGGTCTTAGATAGGTTAGCTAAGGGACGTCTTAGACTGAATATTGCCAAGTGCAATTTATGTAGGTCAGAGCTAAAATATTTGGGCTACGTGGTAGACAAGCACGGTCTGCACGTGGATCCAAAGAAGGTAGAGGCGATGGTTAACATCAAGAGACCCAAGAATATCAAGCAGGTTAGGTCCTTTATAGGTACAGTGTCATGGTACCGTAGGTTTATAAAGGATTTCGCGGGGTTAGTTAGGCCCCTCACCGAGTTAACGAAGAAAACCCGAAAATTCGAGTGGAACGAAGATTGCGAAAAGAGGTTTAGGGAGGCGAAGGAATGCCTAGTGACAGCGCTGGTTTTGAGCTGTCCAGACTTTGAGAGGCCTTTCACAATCCAAACAGACGCGTCTGATTTCGGTATAGGAGCAGTGTTGACTCAGAGATTTGAGGACGGTGCGAGGGTTACAGCATACCTGAGTAGGTCCCTGAATAAGAATGAGAAGAGTTATGCAACGACAGAGAAGGAGTGTCTAGCGGTGCTGTGGGCGGTTGAGAAATTGCGACCACATGTTGATGGCGCTAGTTTCACAGTTGTTACGGATCATTATTCTCTGCTTTGGCTAAATAATTTGAAGGACCCCTGCGGTAGGTTGGCGCGTTGGGCTTTAAAGTTGCAGCAGTACGATTTTGAGATCGTCCACCGGAAGGGCAAGGAACATGTGGTTTCGGATATGTTGTCCAGGAGTGTACCGGTTGTTTCTGATGTTTCTACAAGTGACCCGTGGTTGTTGAAAATGATTCGGTCTGTTGAAAAGGAAACCTTGTCATACCTAGTGTGGAGAGTTGAAGGTGGCTACCTCTACAAGTTCGTTAGGTCGAAGCTCCCCTCTATTTATGGAAATTCGTCGGATTGGAAAAAGGTTCTAGGGCGCGAGGAAAGGTTGGAGGTCCTAAAGAAATATCTTGATGACCAGTTCGCGGGTCATAATGGTGTCAGAAAAACTTTCGCTAGGGTTGCACAAAAATGTTATTGGCCACAGATGAAGGCGGATATAGCGAAGTATGTGAGGAATTGTAAAGTTTGTCAGCAGGTTAAGCCTGATAATTCACAGCCAGCTGGGGGTGTGGACGAGAGGTCCAAGGCTGTCGAGCCTTGGGAAATGATTTGCGTAGATCTGGTAGGGCCCTTGGTGAAGTCGTCCCGGGGCTACCAGTATATTTTAACGGTGGTAGATTATTTTTCGAAGTTTCCACTTACGGACTGCCACGGTAAAGGGCATCTGTAAGATCCTTGAGGATCAGGTCTTTCTTTTGTTCGGAGTTTCTCGGTCGGTGGTCTTCGACAACGGACTCCAGTTCAGCAGTCGTGATCTGCGGGGGCTCCGCGGTGCGTATGGTACCCAAATCCGGTACACCGCCAACTATCACCCGCAGGCTAATCCGGCCGAAAGGATAAACCAGATAATTAAAACAACACTTAGGGCTTATGTATCGGATAACCATCGGACTTGGGACCAACAGTTGGCTAAGATAGCTTCCTGCATTAGCTCAGCGCAGCATGAAGTTTTAGGAGCCACGCCACATTTTGTCAACTTTGGTAGGGAGATGGCGTTAGAAGGTAGGAGGGACTTTATCGAGTCATTAGGAGAGCATGAGAAAAATAGTTTCCAGGAGAGGGCAAGGGGGCTCGAAAAGATCAGGTCAAGTCTTAGGAGTAGATTAGAAGGGGCCAGTTTAAAGTTAGCGGACCAATATAATCTTAGGAGGAGAGACGTGCAATATATGCCAGGAGAGCTAGTTTGGAGGAAGAATTTCATTTTATCAGATGCGCAAATTTCTTCGCGGCGAAGTTGGCGCCGAAATACGTAGGTCCTTTCATAGTAAAAAAGTTGTCGCCATGGACGTATGTTCTGGTGGATGAAGCAGGTCGGGATAATAAGACATGGAATGTGAAGGAGTTAAGGCCATATAGGGTTGGATGGAAAAAGGTTTGTTGAAAAAACAGAAAGAGAGCTTTCTTTTTAAGGAGGAAGGGGTGGCGTTGTACTGACCGCAACAAAATATTATTTTGGTTCCCCTTCGTTATATTTACCTATTTCCTATCACTCCAACCGATAGGAGTGAAGTCTATCGACTCTCAACTGTACATATGTATGTACATACCAAATAAATAGTAGGATGAACTCAAGTTGAGCGAAATAGTTGTTTGTCGGTGGAGCGCCACCGCAAAGGGGAAAAGTCTCCATTAGGGCACTCCGCCCTAAAACGGTGCCGACCACCAGTAAGAATGTAGGAATGAGAGATGACGCGAAAGACCGTAGTAAGGGTGTCGCCTTTGCTCTCACCTATTGCGGAACTTTTGTTCTCCGCCGTGTGATGGCAATAGCAAGTCCATGGTGGCGACCGCTAAAGTGCCCAATTCGCTTCTAGAATGATCGGCCGGCGCCAATTGATCGGGCACCAACAACACCGGCGCTGACACTCCAACGGTTTGCGTACCGGTGCGTAGGTTGCGGCCTGGCTCACAACTGCGTGCCTGGGCAGATCTGAACGAGTATCGAGTCAGGCAACACCCGTATTGCGAGCGCAGTATATTTATTTATTATTTATTTATTATTTTTCGTCTACAGAGATATTCTTACAGACTATTACAAATTAATTAAAAATTTTAAAAAGGTCTAATTTGAATTTATATAGGCTCTAGTTGAAATTTACCTCTAGTGCAAGATTATTGCTTGAACGAATGCATCTTGCAAGAGGCTCGTAATAAGAGTAATTCGTTTTATATACTACATTATCTTGAAAAGGGCGAACGCGCCGTAGCTCGTAAGTAGGAGCGTAGCGATTAAATAAAGCCGATATATCAGCAGAGTTTATTCTTAAATTGACCACGTTATATACAAATAAAATCGAAAAATAGATTCTTCTTTCGGAGAGGTTTTGCAGACCAAGCAGTTTACGCCGTCCCACGTAGTTAGGTAAACCATCAGGCCATTGCAATCTACATAATGCAAACCGTGTGAAAACTTGTTGCACCTTCTCGATCTTGTTCTCATGAGTTTTATAAAACGGGTTCCAAATTGTGCAACAATAATCCAAAAGACTTCGCACGAGTGATACGTTAAGTGAATTAAGTGTCACTGGATCGGAGAAATCTTTGGTATTCCTGCTTATGAAGCCGATCATTGAGAATGCTTTTGATACCATGAAGTCGACATGTGGTGTAAAAGTTAATTTTGAATCAAAGATTACACCCAGGTCCTTGATCGTATTGTTGTGGCACAATTTTATATGATTTATTTCGTAATCAAAATTGATTGGTATCGTCTTTTTGGTGTAAGAAACGACACAACACTTTGAAATATTCAAGTGTAAGTGGTTAACTATACACCATGAATATAGATTTTCTAAATCTGCCTGCAGCTTCAAACAATCGTTTATATGTCGAATTTTCTGGTAAAGCTTTACATCATCCGCAAACAATAAACATTTTGCAAAATTAAATGCTTTAGGCAAATCATTAATGAATACTAAAAATAATAAGGGTCCACAGGGCGTACCTTGGGGTATGCCTGACCAAGCATCGATCAATGCGGTAGACTTACAAGAATCCATTTTCACGAAAAGTCTCCTTCCGGAAAGACAGCTGGAGAAAAACTTTAGAAGGTTACCTCTTATCCCAAAAGCTGAAAGTTTGTTTAAAAGGATGGCGTGATTTACTTTATCGAACGCTTTTGAGAAGTCCGTATAAATGACATCAAGCTGAGCATTATCGGAAATGATATTGATTATTCTATTAGAAATCAGTGCTAGATTGGTACATGTTGATTTAGATGGTACAAAACCGTGTTAATATTCTGTAATTTGAGCGCTAATGCGGTTGAACAACTTATCTTTTTGTATGTGGTCGAATATTTTTGCAAACGTGCTTTGCTTTACAATAGGCCTATAGTTATATACATTGCTGCGATTGCCTGTTTTATGAATAGGACTGATCGAGCAAACTTCCAAGTATCTAAGAAGATAGATTTTTCCACGCATTTGTTAAATAGTATAGCCACAGGCTTAGCAATAAAAGAGGAATAAAGCTTGAAAAATAACGGTGAAAAACCTTCATGGTCCGCCATTGGATTGTTTTTAAGTATGGAAATTGCATATTTTACGTCGTCTTCGGAAATGATGAAACTTTCAAATGTTTCGATCGGTGATTCTTCATAAGTATGCTGAAAAGTGGGTATGAATTTCTCATAAACAGTTTGAAAAAACTTTGCAAACAAATTGCAGGAGTCAATTGCATTATCTGATTGGGCGTTTTCATAATATAGGGTGACCGGAAATCCATTAGTTTTCCTCCTGGTATTAATGTAATGCCAGAAGCTAGATGGATTTGATTTTAAATTTGATTCTACTTTGAACTTGTATTGTTTGAATAAAAACTTATGAAAGCAATCGTAATCCTTTCTTAGTTGAATGAATTTCTGATGGTCAACTTCGCATTTTGTTGAAGTATATTTTTTGTAAGCTTTGCGTTTTGCATTTTTTAAGTGACAAAGTTTTGTGTTAAACCATGGTAGCTTATTATGGCGAGGGACTTTACGATGTGGGACAAATGAAGTGATTGCATATGCTAATTTTTCACAAAGAATTTTGTAAGATAGAGAAGGGTCATGGAAAGTGTTCAAAAAAGTCCAATCCGTATCTTGAATAAATTTGTTGATGGCGGATATATCAGCTTTATTGTAATGAAGTTTGATGGTCTGGACTCGAGACATTTTATCAAAATCATAAAAATTAAATTTTACTAATAGTGCTTTATGATGAAACGTATTTTTTAAAATCGGCGAGGGACATTCTTCACAAGATGCATTTAGTTCAGCTGAAGAAAAAACTAAATCAAGTATTCTATTTAAACTATTGGAAACAGAATTTTTTTGATAAAAATCATAAGATAATAAATTGCTTATGAATTGTAAGTCAATGTCGGATTTTAAGTTTGAAGGTACTAAATTATTTCCATCACAAAGCCACGAAATATTACTCAAGTTAAAGTCGCCGAGGTAAATAGTTTCTTTTGATTTATCATACACAGAGTTTAGATTATCTAAATGCATACTATAAATTTCCATATTACTATTCGGCGGTATATAAGACAGCAAAAAATCAATACATTTATTTTTAGAGAATGTTACTTTAACACAAATTTGTTCAATCTGATTATCAAAAAGATTTAAAGAAACACTATCACTACGAAGCTCACTTCTAACTGCAATTAGTACTCCTCCTCCTCTTTCTAAGCCAGAGGCAGTTGGACAGCGATCCAGGCGAAAGACTTGGTAATAAGTATCGAAAATTTCAGATGAGAGTATGTTTTCGTGTAACCATGTTTCGGTGAGGGCTACGACATCATACTCGTGAAGTGAGTGAGGAAATCAGCTGTTTTTGTACGCATTCCACTTACATTTTGGTAATACAATGAGTATTCATTGTTGCAGGCATTAGTTTCAGTGTCGCAAGTTCCACCATATAAAGCATTGCAACACGGTTTACTCTGGTGATACAGTTTTTTGGATGAAATGAAAGGGCCGTACTCTTACACCTGCAGGCCAAATAGCTGGTTGTAAAAGATATTCGTAATGTGTCGAAGAGATACCTAATTTGAAGTTCACACTCGTGAGTGAATCAACGGGCATATCTCTCTTAACTAAACTAGAGCAAGATACCAACTCAGGTTTAATATGTGCGTGCTTCGAAACGTATTCAATTATATTTTCGCTTTTAACAGTAGGCTTAAACGATGATAAGTGCAGCCACTTAAGTCGAACTGCTACGCCAAGCTCGCTGCTCGTGTTCGATCCAACAACAACAGCCCTTTTCTCTTCATTCCTTTTCACATAATTTTTCTTATTAGTTAGAGTAGGATTCATTGACAGCTGGATGTTATCCGAGTCGTTCTTATCAGAGCTGGAAGTATTAACAGCATCAGCATAGCGGAAAGGTATGGCATTGACGTCATCACTTGAAAGAGCGACAGTGCCATCATCGTCACTTATTGCCTGTATAGACATTAGATTCAAATTAGCGGGAGAAGCAATTTTTGGGCTATTGAGCATTTGCCGATTGTTTTTTGCAGAATTCTTAGTAAGATAAAATTCTCTTTCAATTGATGGCGAAGGCGATTGCACATTAGAAACAATTAGTTTATTAATATTATTGGCAGCGGAGTTTTTTTGGTAAAAAGCAATTTTTTAAAGCGTCCCATTCCCAAGGAGCACCCCGCGGTCGGAGCGCCCACCGACCGCCGATAAGTATACTTTTTGTGCGTCTGTGGTCAGACGTTGTTGTTGTCGGTAGGCTTCCCCGATTGTATTTCCTTACCCCATCCTGTTTAGCCTCCCGCTCCCAGAGTCCAGTTACTTGGCGGGTTAAAGTTACCCCCGGCAGCTTGGGTGGTATTGCGAGTGGGTTCGTAACCTTTTGTTTGGACCTCACCTCGGGTGCGCCCCAAAAACAAGGTTTTGTCTAATTTTCTATTTGTGTATTTTTGCGCTTTTTGTATTTCGACCCACCCTAGTTTCAGTGTTACATACATACTCGTATATCTACTGTACATATTAGCTTACATTGTTTTTGTCCAGTTTGAACTTAGTTTGCCTTAGGTATATGGTATACTGCCCTGTTGCTCCCCCTAAAGCAACTCCGCCGTCTCCACAGAGCCAGCCGGTTGCTTGGTTTTTTTTTGTCATCTCCTTTTTGTGCGGTCGTTTGCTTATTTGGTTTGGCCCGTTGCATTGTTGTTGCGCACGATAAGTGCATTTAGTTGGTACATTAGGTAGGTGATTTGATATTAGTGCACAAAATATTTGGTGACAAAGAATTTACGGGGTGTACATAGCTCAGTGGTTAACGCTTGTGACTTTGCACATCCATTACGCAGGTTCGATCCCTGATGAAGTCTAGAAAAAAGAAGTCTGATGAGGAGATGTGGTGATCTCCGAAATAGCTGCTATAACTGCTACCGCTTAGACTTTTTTGCTACTTCAATTTTTCCTAATAAACAATCGTGGTACAAAGGTCAATAAAAATATTATAAATAAAATGTTAATAAACCACAACAATATTGACAAATACATAGTTTAGGAAGAGCCTGCCTGAAAACTATACAATAAAGAAAATAAGCAAATGGATGTCTTTCGTTTGTATATGAAAACATCAACTCATTCAACGAACTTCTCAGTTTACCTACGTTTGTCCAAGCGAAAATCGGGAGGTTTTCGGGTTACTTAATCTCTGCAGAGTCAGCTAAAACTCTATACTCCCGATTCATGGCCTCAGCATTTTTCATCTCTGCTTCAGGAAATAATTTTATAAGTATAGTCACAATGTTATTCGTAACGCCAGAATTTACTGCCTTTGGCGCGATAGCCGGAATTTCATTATCAAGGTTCTCTTTCTTAAATCTTGGCAAAAGTTAACATAAAGTTTTAAAGTATTTAATTTAAAATCTTTAATATGAGTTTCTGACAAATTTTCTTCAGTAAGTAATATTTCGGCTTGTGTTCCACAAAAAATAAGAAACGAACAAGTTTTTTGTAATACAGTCGCCCTTTGGCAGGCAATGGCAAACCCCCGAGTGTATTTAGCCACGAAGAAACAGCTTCTCATAAAAATAAAATCCCCGTTAGGATTCGGCGTAAAACTTTTGGTCCCTCCCCTTTGTGCGCCAACATCAAGGCGCAATCCACAAATCGGAAGAGAAGCTCGGACAAACACTAACGAGGTCTTAATGTTTGTTTCTAAAAATCTTGATGTTCTAATTTACACGGGAACTGGGGGATTTTGAGTGAATCAATAAACAAGACATACATATTAATTGGTACAGGAATATTTTTTTAAGATAACAATTTTATACACCGTCAGACTCGCAGTCATCTGAAGTATCCAAGCTCGTATCTATATTTACTGATGGCAATTCCGCATCCGCATTTACAATAGTTGATAATAATTTAATGGCATCTGACGACAGTTTATGATTTTGTTTTGGTGGGTTTAAACGTAAACTTGAAATGACAGGGGCCGAGGATACAAGCAGCCGATATTTTTTAATATCCTTATTCCTTGACTCTTGGGTTTCTTCGGAAAGTTACTCAATTGGCAGGGGTGCCCATTCAATAATGAGAGGCCCATGGATGAGCACTCTAATACATAGTACTACTAGTAAAACATCCAATCTTTAAAACACCAAAATCTTCACAGAAATATTTTTTATACCCGAGCGCACTTGTGCACAAGGGTATATTAATTTTGTTCACATAACGGTTGTTTGTAACAGCCAAAACGAATCGAGATAGATATAGACAAATGTATACATAAATGATCAGGATGAAAAAGGAAATCGAAAATCTGTCCGTGTACACGATAACTCGAGCAAAAATTGAGATATCTCAATGAAATTTGGTATGTAGGTTTCCCTTAATCCAAGGTAGGTTGGTATTGAAAATGGGCGAAATCGCCCACGCCCACTTCCCATATAACGGTAATTTCCAGAAATACGAAAACTGCGATATTTTAGTAACTACTGAAGATAATTCACTCAAAATTGATATTTACAATAAGTTTTAGACGAAAAATAAGAATATTATAAATTTTTGGAAAATGGGCGTAGCCACGCCCACTTATGGTTACATGTGTATATCTTGGTAACCGCTGCACCAATTTCTTCCAAACTTGGCACAGTTGTTGGCCTTGGTACAGCATAAAAAACCGCCGAAACTTTTTAAAATCGGACAATAACCACGCCCACATCCCATATAACGGTAATTTAGAGAAATACAAAATCTTCGATAAATAATTAAATATTGAAGCTAATTTATTCAAAATTGATGCTTGTAACAATTCTTTACCAAGAAATACGTTTATGGTAAAATTTTGGAAAATGGGCGTGGCACCGCCCACTTATGATCACATATAAGTATATCGGTAACCGTTCTACCAATTTGTACCAAACTCGGTATGGTTATTGTACTTGCCACGTGTAAGCAAAACGTTGAAAATTATTGAAATCGGACTAAAATAACGGCCGATTCTCATATAACGGTAAATTTAAGAAATGCTTGAAACTTCAATATTTCGAAATTGAAGGACGCTAATTGACTCAAAATTGATACACCTCGGCTTACCATATAGCGGAAGGTTTCGGAAGGGTGAAAAAACATATATTTAATACTTGCGCCGGGTATTTAATGTTCGGCTCCGCCCGAACTTAGACTTTCTTACTTGTTTTTACATAATTTAAATCTTTTATATATAAAAAATTAAGAATCGCGTATAAAAACTGATGTCAAAACTACAGTGGCGGCTTGTGGCAGGTTATTTTAACCAAGGTGGATGGGAAAAACTTCAATATATATGAAAAAGAAAATTAGACCGCCCATCTCGACCACTCTCGTAACTATTTTCGTAATCCATCATAATGAGTAAACAAAAAAATCAATCCGTGAATATCTATGGCTTACGTTAGTTTTTAGATGGCGTGACAATGAAAAAACATGTTTTACATACTCTAGATTACAGTGTCCATGAGCGGATGCTTGAAAACTGTTATTTTTTTAAGATAATACTACGATTTTAACAACGACGAAAACTCTAATTTACGAAAAGTTTAGAGCGAATTGCTAGCAACAGTCACTTTGATCTCCTGTAACACTAAATGCCTTAAGAGAATCGACTTGTTGTCTCCTAACGATACGCAGTAGAGCCCTCCTAACAATATAAGATGGTTATGCATACGATTGCACCAATTTTTTTTGGACTTTTGGCCAGGGTTTTCCAAAAATTGGCCACTGTGCATTGGATAGAAAATCCTTTAACCCTCTAGTATGCCAATTTTTTTATGAGTTGAAAAATTCAGGGATGGGTGATTTTAGCACGAGAAATCCAAAACTGATGTCCATTTCGATCTGTGACAGTAACTTTTTCCTACAGGGGAGAAAACCCAAGACCGTCTGTAGACGGGCTCGCCGATATACTTACACATATTTTCAGCTTTCTCTTACACAATGTTGACCTACGAACCGGCAATGCCGTCCGCAGACGGTCAAAAATGCAAAACTGGGGTTTTATATGTCGGCAAGCCGGTCTGTAGACGGTCTGTGTTCGAAAGCAATTTTCTCCATTTCGAATGGTGACATAAGTATAAAACTTATATTAAAATACGGTGCTTTTAACAACGAAATCCACCAAATTTTTTTATATCAAAAAATTTTTCAAAAGAAAAAGTTTCTTTAATTACGAAATTACTAAATAGCAAGAAATAATTAATTTTAACCTCGTTTTCAAAATCTGTAATTCAACTGCCGATTAAAATAAAACGGATTGACATAACGGATTAAAATTTACTTCGCCGTAAGGGTACGATGTTTGTCTAAAGATCGTGCCTTGCGAATATAGAAAAAAATTATTATAGGTGCACTAAAAAGGTATTTAGTTAACGACCGTCTGGAGGCGGTTCTGCCTACTAGAGGGTTAATCTATTAGAAACATCTTTAGTTTTCTTAGATATCTTTTTGGATCACGATCTTATTCGCGAAAAACGAAATTTGAAAATAACAGTGTAGCTTCTACAATTGCTAACAAATAGTGTATAGTGCACTAGGACTGTTATTAACAAAGTCCCAAAGAAATTCTTGTAATAATAAAATAATGTTAGAGTATTTTACTTCATTATATTGCTGCTAACTTTCACAGGCAGCTTCAAAATGTGAATAATAAAATGGTGTAATATCGACGTACATCAATTAGTTTTTCTGAGTTTGCAACCAATATAAAATAGTGTACAAAGATTTCATATAAAAATGTTCAAAGGTAAAATAGTGTATAAGCAGATGCTTTCGGAAAAACGGGCTCAAATAGTATTTCTAAGTAAACATGCTACAGAATTTTTATGCGAATTAGCAGCTAAGGAATCAATAAAAAGTGTGGTGTATTTAAAATATGAATATTTTGAATAAGAAGCGCACACTTAAAGTTTAGATTTGGTAGATTGGATTATAAAAAAAGGCGTGAGTTCTAGGTACTCATGAAATTTGATGTATAAACATATGCGTACGGCAAAGCATAAAAGTACGTTTATATATAAATATAATCTCAATCAAAGTTCATTAGTTGTCAAAATGGTTGTGCTTGTTATTCTCACAACTCGAGGAAAAGTTAAGCTTCTTCTCTGTGCCATCGTGGTCACTTTTTTCTGCTACACATATTATGATATTTAAATATATTTTAACTTAATATTTTATTATAAATAACTTTACAAACTTCTTTTCCTTGCTAGGGTCAATTTTAGTTTACTTTTACATTTGACATTCCTCCTCTTCTTCGCAAGTATATTCGATAAAAAAAGTTATCGTTTTAATCTGAGATTATTTTATAATTATAATTTTGTATGGCTAATCTCTTTTTCTAATTACAGATAAGGGAGTTAAGAGCGAAAATGAAGATAATCTTTTTATATGTAAACCTATTATTAGAGGATTCAGTTACATACATACACATGTAGGTTAGGTTAGAAATAAAATATTAACTTCACTTAAATTTATTCATTTTGCTGATTTATTTATTTTTTTTTATTTTTTTATTTTTAATTCTTTTAATGCATGAAATTATCGGTATGATTGTTAAAATATGACACTTGTATAAACTTGTGACTCAAGGGCGTTAAAATATCTTGAAAACACCGCATCAATTACTGAGCTTGTAGTATGAGCATTTCTGTTTGTATATATTCCTAAATTTAGTTTTTCTTTTAGGAATTTAATCTGTGGTTCATGTAAATGAGAGCGATTTTTGGAGAGTTGTGTAGAGAATAAAGTTCCAACATTCTACCCGATGCTTTTTTTGTGGGTTAGTCTCGAAATTCTGGTACTACAAAATTCGTAACGCGAAATTCTGCTTAACAAAATTCTGCTTCTCAAAATTCTGCTTTTTGAAAATTCTACTTTTTGAAAATTCTGCTTTTGACAATTCTGCTTTTCAAAATACTGAATTACAAAATTTTGTTTTAAAATATAATGTAAACAATGTTAAATTGGACATGTCATTACTTTAATACAGAATTTTGATTTTCAGTATTTTTAATTAGTTTGAAAGAACTTTTATTATTGGAAATAATCATAGTGCGAAATATTCTCCTGAGTTTTGGGCAGTGCATGCCAGCATGCATCGGAATCAGAAACCTTTTCTAGAACGTAAAACCGTGGCGAAGGGTGGCATCGCCGCAAAAAGTAGTTGTTGTAGGAAGCAATTCCCAGTTTCTATAATCTTGTATTGACAAGAACTTATTTTTGCAAAATCTCAAATTTCTAGAAAGGATAACAAGAAATTAAAAAGAAGCAGCTTATAAAAACTATTAAAACGAAATTACTTATGTAAGTCGGAAGATGAAATTTTGACGGATCAAAACAAAAATTTAATATTTCTCGTGGTGAATACAAACATCAGAATTTTACCTAGCTCATGGGGATAGGTAAAATATTGACAGCTTCTAAATATATATATACATACATAATAGGTTTGTTTCACACTCAACTTGTAGAAAAACTCGAGCAAAGTTCAAACTGTGAGCGTATATCAAAGAAACTCTAAAACTTAATTGTGGAACATGTATGTAAGTGCAACTCGAAGTGGCTTCGAGTGGCTTGTGGAACAAACCTAATATTGTTTGGAGATAATAAAGAGTCCAAATCAAAATGAAAGCTGAAAAAAGCATAAAAAGGCCTACGTTACTTGCAAGTTATAAAGTAGATATCCATTTTAACAATTTCCGCAAACACAAAAATAAAGCATTCGCACGAGCGTTTGTTTGCTATTTCAAATGTCAAAATTTTACTTTGCATTTGGCACAGCAAAATTAAATTTATTCGTACACCATAGTAAATTTTTCCAACCCGTCTCACCACGGAGAAAAAGTTACCGATTGGCACACAGCCAAAGATGCAAATATGGTAAATTTTGTCAGATTTTATCTACCACAAAAGCAGAATTTTGAAAGACGAATGTGCGAAAAGTATAATTTTGTGAGACAGAATTTCAAAATTCGGAACCTTCATAAGCAGAATTTTGAAAAAGAAGAATTAGAAAAAGCAAAATTAAAAAAATACAGAATTTTGATCGAGCAGAATTTTGTAACATTTTGCAGAATTTTGCGATGTATAATTTTGTAATGCAGCGTAATGAGACGCTCCCTTTTTTTGTTCCGTACGTTTTGATGTTACTCACTTTATACTCTCACTTCAGAGAGTGGTTTTACTGTTTGACCTTTTTCCAGGATTTTACACGAAAAGTATTGGATCAGAGCTATTATATCATCCATACATATGTGTATTATACATACATATATTCATGTATGTTCATCAGTTATCAACGGTCCCAGTTAAAATGATTTCAGTATTTCTTTAAATTTTCGCCTTGCTTTTTTATCAAAATAGACGACTTAACCTATGCCTAAAACCATCTACGAATATCAAAACCAGTTGCAACAAATGAGTTCATACATATGTATGTACATACATAGGTACAAAGCCGTATGCATGTGTGTTTGCATAATCGGAAGTAATAATAATAATACCAACGGTTTTTACCTCCATTCGCATTACGTACGGAACCAATATTTTAAATATTTTGCGCCGAGGCATGATAGGCAGGAGTTTGTTAAGTGTCGAGATCTAAAACTTTTCAGCTACAGAACTAAATTCATCACCTGATTTCATGTCTTTATGTTAACGATTCATTTATTGAGAGAGGATAGTATCGCTTTCTTAATGCTGAAAAGCGAATCAGATATATCAAATGTGCCGGAATGAGAGTTAAAATCCTGGCATAAGCAACGGAGTGGCTCGTGTAATTCAAAATTAGTTTTACAAGTTTACAAAAGGGGTTAAAAGTGTCTTGATACACGGGAAGGAGCATAACTTCACCCAGAAGAAGCGGACTTGAAACTGAGCCTGTCACTAATTTAGCCATAAAAAGCTGCGACTGACAAGTGTAGGAAGATAAAAAAATTTTAATCGGCTCGTATAAGGCGGAAGGTTATATTGAGAATCCCAACGGAAATTTCTTAAAGCAAAAAGTAGGATTTTTTTTTTTACTTGATTCTATCTTCTCTGAGTAAATCTGATACCTTGGATTGCAAACCACCGAACCGTATTCCAGATTCGGTCTAACCAATGTTGTAAACAGGGTTTTAGTGATATAAGGGTCACTAAATTCTTTTGACCATCGTTTCACAAATACAAGTACACATTTAGCCTTGTTAACTGTCACATTAATGTGAAGATTAAAATAAAGTTTCGGATCCATTGTGATACCAAGGTCCACAAAATTATATACCTGCTCCAAATTATGGTTATCTATTTTATAAGGAAGTGGCTGAACAGCTCTCCACGAGAAGCACATTACTTTAAATTTTTCCAGATTTAGAGGCATACGATTTACA
>NW_023461928.1:0-1223 GCF_013731165.1 Rhagoletis pomonella
TTTGTATTTGTGGCTTTGTAATTTTGCAATTGATGCTTGTAGCGTGTACCGTGCATATATGTATTTAGATGTACATGTGTATGTGGGTATTTGTAAATATTTACATACAACACAATTATATGTATGCATGCATTTGTGGCTGATAATAAGCGTGCTGGCATTTGGCATTTTGGCTTTGAAACATCTAACAAGAGCCAACAATTTTGGCGAATACCAAACATTTTGCTGACCAATTCTTCAAACTTTAACGTCCCAGTTAGCAGCGAAATTTTGAAACCCTTTATCAAAAATATGTATGTATGTACATATACGAGTATTATTTACACTATGCCTGAACAAAAGGGACCGATCCAAATAACTAAACGAAATGTGTGGATAAAAAACATAAAATATTATCCGGAACTAGAAAATACCCGGCGTGCTTCACTGCATCTTAAAAGTATTTTTGTGTTGTTACTCCCTCCCAAAACTCTTTTGGCTTCATTCATAAAATATAAAATGGATTAGACGAGCTTTATGAAGTGAGATTTTCAAACAAAATTTCGATTTATGCAACATAATTATATTTAAATCAGTATTTGGCTATACACTTTCTTCGAGCTCTTTAGTTTGATACCCGTATTGTAATATTCAATTTATTTTATCAATTTAATAATTGAATAAAGTTTTTCAAACAGGTGACAGTCTTCCTCAAAAATATTTTTGGTAGTAAAGTTTCTTAAACCTCTTTAGTTTGATACCAAAATTGCAACATTTAATTAAACTTAAAATTTTCATACAGGTGGCAACCCTCCACAAAAATATTTTCGACCATAAGCCTTCTTAGACCTCTTTCTTTTGACCGCCATTTTGCATTATTTACTTTATATTATAAATTTAGTTAAACGACAATTTTCAAAACGGTGGCAACCCTCTAATTTATTTTTTCCTACTGCATTCGATTCCATGCATTCGTTTTCGAGTGATGCACGTACAAACATACAGAGAGACAGACAGGCGGACAGACAGGCTCTAATAAAGACCTCCATATTAATTTTTCTTTAATATCTATCAATTTTATAGTATGTATAGATGCCCATTTTCGCATATAATTACGGTGACCATATTTAGGGCAGCCGAATACGGGACAAAAAATTAATTTGCCAATTTTTTCCATAAAAGCTGGAGGATTCTAAGCCCTTTTTCAATGATCCTAGATTTATTAGCCCTGAAACCGTATCATT
>NW_023461928.1:1323-3134 GCF_013731165.1 Rhagoletis pomonella
TTTGTATTTGTGGCTTTGTAATTTTGCAATTGATGCTTGTAGCGTGTGCCGTACATATATGTATTTAGATGTACATGTGTATGTGGGTATTTGTAAATATTTACATACAACACAATTATATGTATGCATGCATTTGTGGCTGATAATAAGCGTGCTGGTATTTGGCATTTTGGCTTTGAAACATCTAACAAGAGCCAACAATTTTGGCGAATACCAAACATTTTGCTGACCAATTCTTCAAACTTTAACGTCCCAGTTAGCAGCGAAGTTTTGAAACCCTTTATCAAAAATATGTATGTATGTACATATACGAGTATTATTTACACTATGCCTGAACCAAAGGGACCGATCCAACTAACTAAACGAAATGTGTGGATAAAAAACATAAAATATTATCCGGAACTAGAAAATACCCGGCGTGCTTCACTGCGTCTTAAAAGTATTTTTGTGTTGTTACTCCCTACCAAAACTCTTATGGCTTCATTCATAAAATATAAAATGGATTTGACGAGCTTTATGAAGTGAGATTTTCAAACAAAATTTCGATTTATCAAACATGATTATATTTAATTCAGTATTTGGCTACTAACATTCTTCAAGCTCTTTAATTTGATACCCGTATTGTAATATTCAATTTATTATATCAATTTAATAATTGAATAAAATTTTTCAAACAGGTGACAGTCTTCCTCAAAAATATTTTTGCCAGTAAAGTTTCTTAACCCTCTTAAGTTTGATACCCAAATTGTAACATTTAATTAAACTTAAAATTTTCATACAGGTGGCAACCTTCTATAAAAATATTTTCGACCATAAGCCTCCTTAGACCTCTTTCTTTTAACCGCCATTTTGCAATATTTACTTTATATTATAAACTTAGTTAAACGGCAATTTTCAAACAGGTGGCAACTCTCTCATTTATTTTTTACTACTGCATTCGATTCCATGCATTAGTTTTCGAGTGATGCGCATACAAACATACAGAGAGACAGACAGGCGGACAGACAGGCTTCTGTTGCTCTAATAAAGACCTCCATATTAATTTTTCTTTAATATCTATCAATTTTATTATATGTATAGATGCTCCATTTTCGCATATAATATGTTTGTATATAAGAAGCATTCGTTTTGTTTCATATCTTCATGCTCTTAAAAATAAAGGATTTTGTTTAATTTAGGTTTCGTTGAGAGATCTTAAAGTCCGTTGATAAAGGGTTCGCG
Organism: Rhagoletis pomonella; assembly: GCF_013731165.1. Lineage (NCBI taxonomy): Eukaryota > Metazoa > Arthropoda > Insecta > Diptera > Tephritidae > Rhagoletis > Rhagoletis pomonella. The sequence goes on from NW_023461928.1 coordinate 2,545, forward strand.
TCCTCGAAAGGCTAATTTGTTCTGAAAGTTATATGTACCTAAAACTTGGAATAAAAAAAAAACATCCGCCCAAGGGAAATATTCGTCTAATAGAGTAGTTATATGGGTTTCAATAGTTTTCTTCTTCTTCTTTCTTTATTGGCGCTGTAACCGCCTAGGCGATTTTGGCCGCCAGTAATTTTATTTTATTTCTTCTTTTTTAGTTTAATTTGCTTTTTTTGTGCCAATTTCAATTCCTTTTAATTTATATATTTTGCTGATTTAAAAAGGAAAATATATTTGTTTTGTTTCATCTTATTTTTGGGATCTTGTTTTATTTTTTGTCTCTTTTTAGGTTTAATTTGCAGATTTTGTTTTTAAAATAAAATACTTTTTTTATTCTATTTAATTTTTAAGTACACACTACTTTTTTTGTTTTGGTAAATTTTCCTATTTTAAATTTAATTTTTAGATATTATTGTTTAAACAGAAAAAAATTTTTAACTATTCGAAATATTTTTATTTATTTTTGACATATTTTTATTAATTTTCTTACATCTTCTTAGATATACACATATTTTTTAATTTAGTTGAATTTGTAAAAATTGTTT
>NW_023461928.1:3234-22166 GCF_013731165.1 Rhagoletis pomonella
ACACGCTACAAGCATCAATTGCAAAATTACAAAGCCACAAATACAAAAAAAAAACATGCGTGTATGTACGGTCAAGTATTGTATGTATGTTCGTGTGTTACAAAAGTTGATAAGCTATTTGCCGGGCTGCGAGCATTTACAAATGCTGAATAATAAAATAAAACAATAAACAAAAACACAAATGTTGAAATGTGTAACACCAACACACGCAATAACAATACAAACACCCACACATACACACATTAACACGCATGTACGCACGTCAAACGCTTGCCTACATAGAGGCGATGAGGCTAGAAATACATACATACATATATGTATACATAGTTGCTAAGTTAAGCGGCTGTCGCAAACAAATAAACAAACAAAGCCTCCTTATACAAATACACTTATCAGCTGTGGTAGCGCATACATACAGGCATACACTGGAATCTAATGAAAAATATTTACATCTTTAAGCTGGTGCAAAAAAAAATTGAGGAAGAAGGCATAGTTCAAGTGAATCGAAAGAGAAAAGTCACTGACCTATCAATTAGCTCTCGTATGTAGAGGTGTCTTCTCGAGAAAGTTAAAATAAGTAAATACAAATATTCTAAATAGAAAACTTTTATGCGAACAAAATTTGGAGTAGGGTTACCAACTACCAAAAAAACGTTAGCTTAAAACATATTATTATCAAACGAAAAGTATTTAAGATTTTTTTTTTTTTATTTCATTGACGTTGCCATCGATGCGAAAAATGTAAATGAATTAAATACTTATGTACGCTAGTTAAAATCTTACAACGTTTATATCACCTGAAAGTGGCTAAAAAAGTTCCCTTATTGGTTGTTGTTGTTTCCAACACGGGATGACGGAAATTCGTTTCAAAATATAACATGGTTCATAAAGCTTTATTACAAATGTACTTGTAAATAGGGTTGCCATAAATTAAAGAATTGAAAAAGGCAAATATTTGTACGGGTAAATTTGGTAAGTATCACAAGAATAAAAACTAAAAAATATAATTAATTAAAAAAATAAAAATTTATTTTTGAATAGGCTTGCCATCAAATAAATTTGTGTGAATGTAAAAATCGTTTATAATGTTTTTATGACAATACATCTTTAATTAAAAAGGATGCTTATTTAATAGGCTGGTCGCCAAATAAGTTGTATCGTCAAACGTTCACAAATTTTTGTAAAATTTTCTTGAAATATTTTTATATTTAAAAAAATGTATATATTTGAATATGATTGCAACCAAATGCATTGTTGTGAACTATATAATCTTATACAAGATTTTTATGAAGAGAACTCTATAAATTAAAAAAAATTAATAGAGTTGCCACCAAATAAATTTGTGTTGCTGCTAAAATCTATTAAACTATTCCTTTGAAACCAATTCTTTAAATAAAAATTATGCTTTAGGGTTGCCAGGAAATTTTGGAGTACGGAAACATTTTTCCTGTAACATTCGGCAAGTTCGTGCAAAAACCTGTAAGTTCATGGAGTAATGGATTAGAGCTTATACTAGAAAAATTGTATAGCGCTGCCACCTTCGTAAAAATAAAACGTTTATTTATTCAATATTTAATTTAACAACCAGAAGTTTCTTAAAAAAAAATTTGTCAATTCAGGCCACGGATTCAAATTTAATCGTTATTTTGTGTTTTTTTCAATCAAGATAATCGTTATTTTGTGATTTTTTTTTTGCAGTTTTCATTAAAACGGTTCAAAACGAACAAAAAATAATATCAGATTTTTGTTTGATTAAAAAAAAATAAATAATGATATATATGAAATTAGTTTGAATTCAACAATCCGGTTAAGTTTTTAGGAATACAAACAAAATTCAATAGGATTGCCACTTCTTTAAATAGAAGTTCTTATAAAATTCTAGATTTTGTCATTTGAAATTCACAGATTTATCTCATAACAAAATTTAAAGAGTTACCATCTTTTTTTCTTGAAACTCCGACTATTGTTAAAGTATTTCACAATACTCAATTAAAAATTTAATAGGATTGCTACTTGTCAGGAGCAAACTGCTGTCAACCCTTTTCAGGCCGAATCGCGTAAAATTGGAGGTAATCCAATTTCTTACAGATTTTGCACATGGTTACATACATATATACGTATGTATGAACATGCACTTATGTGTGTACATATTTAACGACATTCCCAAACTTTAGCGCACACAACAACTACAAGCATGTGATAATAATATTAGTCAACTCCTATAGTGTTGATGTCTTAATGCTTGACGCACCAGCAGTCCTCCTTTAACCAGTTCGTCGCCACTCTTTTCGCCCCTCTCTCGCTCTCTATAACTCACCCATCCACTCTCTACTCTCCACCACCACTAACCCTTGTCAAATATCTCTATATAGCCAAGTAATTTACATCACCTTCCATGATCTTTGTCACACGTAAATAACCTCACTACGTTCACATATCCAATATCAATAGGTTTATCCAATGCATACGCCCGCTTAATTCGCCTTCTCGAACCCGCACGACTACGACTAAATCATCCTCTCATCCACACTCTGCTATTTTACACTCAACCATATCCGCCCATCAATCGCTATGTCAAGCCGTTACCTTACGTTTATGATGGCAAATTGTTTATACGTGTCACTCAGTCAGTAGTCAGTCACTTAGTTAGTGTATATATGTATGACGTGTGTTTATGTGTATATGTGAATGTGCGTTTAGAGTTTGCGTGTAGGTGTGTGAGTGATAAAACGATTACGTGCCTACCGCCCAACACGGCGTATGAGTGTTATTTATGTATATATTATAAAGGTCTGCATCGGAATTCAGTTTGCTTCACTGTGAAGTTTTTTTCAAATATGTAAACTACTCATACTTTAACAAAGAGGGCATGGAAGGAAGAGAAGTGAAAATTTTGTGCACTGTATACATGAAAAAAGTACTCAAACAAAATATGTTCCGAAAAAAAGAAAAACATAAACAAGCAGTACTATGGTGCTAAACTTCCACAAAAAATATGTTCCTTCACAAGTATTTTTTGAGTATTTTTGGAAGTTTTCGTTTAATAAGTACTACATAATGTTAACAGACATGGAAAAACAATGTAGGGAATTATCAAGGCTAATACCCAGCTAGCCCAATGCCGAGCGAGAGACAAAAGGGACTCCCACAGCAACACCTCGAAGGAGCGTTTTAAAATATGAGATGAATAAGCATTCCATATGGGTTATCTGCGGATGACCTGTTAAAGAAGAAACGTAATTTTTTACCAAACTGCTTCACCTTCCAAGGATGGTCATAGGCCAATAACAAATTCGATATATCAAGGGCGCGTGCGTGTTTGCGGTAGAGCTTTGGAATTTGGTTTAGTGATATATGAAGACAAACCCAAACTTTCGAACCTGACACTATGGAGGCTAACGGACCTCGGATTCGCATTCAGCCTGCCGAATAACATAGGGTTTGGTTTAATATGCATACACTTTTTTTGTAAACCTGTGTAATTTTTATCAATATTCGTTTATAATTAAAACATTTTTCTTTTATATTTTACTCACTTCTTTAAGATAATTTTTCTGCGGATCATACGAACGAGAGTTCAAATAATACACAATGCAAAATGTTAGCTAAACCCTAGTTGCGCGAAACAATAAAATAAGCCCCCTTTCTTCAACGAATCAAATTCGACAATGAAAATAAAATTTATGAATTTTCTTAACATTATGTTAAATGATAACATTTTGAAAGAAAAAACTTCATAAGTATTCGTATACTTCCTATGAAGTTTTCAAATACTGCTGAATTCAATCAACATACTCAAGTGTTTTGGAAAAGCGGAACAGTGTTTTATGTAGCAGAGCACTGTTGAGTAACATTGCTCAGTTATTCAAATTTATGATGTTCTCTTTTTTTCTTCCTATCTTTTTTAGTACTCTAAAATTTATGTTCCATTTACTCATGTACACATGTGAAGAGTATTTCTGCTGGTATATTTGCAGACCTTTAATATATTAGTATACGCTTAGTTGAATTGCTTGTTGTTCATTTTACTGGTTTGTTTATTTGTTGTGTGTTTGATTTGATTGCCTTGCTTTGCTTTGGTTGGGTTGGCTTGGCTTTGGCTTCGCTTTGCTACACACATTCATGTGTATGCTGTGATGTGTGGTGGTTAGGTAAGTTAATTTTTCGGCTTTTTGTGATCCCGGGATTTTCGGGATCGCGTTGTCACAATCCCGGGATTAGTTCCGAGATTTAGATATTCATTACTTTTCAACAACTTGAATCGAAAAAATTGCTTCTATATTGTTTGAGAAGCTCTCCTACCATGAAATAAATAATAATTAAATGGGTTTGAAACCTACTTTTTTATTTAAATTGGCGTTTTTATTTTTTCTCTCTGGATTAATTTTGAAGGACTTTGTAATTTCAAAGATATGATTAATTCCAAAAATTGTTAAAGAAATTCAATGCAATGTAGAATAAAAATATGGGTAACAAATGCAATAGGAAATTTCTGTAGAATTGAAAAAATTTAAATTTTTTGGCTTCCCAAAGACGAATAGGTAAAAGAAATTTTGTGAAATTTCAGGGATACAATTTTTAAATGCCATTTTCAATATTTAAAAGAAATTTTGTGAAATTTCAGGGATACAATTTTTAAATGCCATTTTCAATATTTACCAGATGACGGAAATTCGTTCCAAAATACATCATACACCCACCCTGTCGGAAAAAGCAACAACCAAAAAGGAAAAATTTTACCAGCCCTTCTGCACCAGAAATTTGAGTATGTTTAAATTCTAGAGGATTTCCTCATTAATTTTATACCCATACTTCTTCTCTAAGCACATTTCTGTGATCTTTTTAAATCAATTTTAAATTACTGACGTTAGAGTGAAAAACTAAAATCGCAATTTTACTATGTTTGGCCCCTGGTTTGGCGAATATATTGATATTTGTGTTTAAAATTTACTATCGCGCGGTGTTATATATATAATGAGCTAGACATTTATAAAAAAATATTAATTTTTAAATAAAAAAAAATATAGCCAATACTGGTCAAGAAAATGAGTTTCTATTATTGCCATCAGTGCAAATTATAAATCCCGGAAATCCCGGGACTACTTGCTCGAGACCCTAAAAAGTCCGGGATCCCGGGATGCCGGGATTAACATTCCTGGTGGTGGTGTTGTTATTGCTTTTATTGTTATTTTGATTCGGCTGGTTGTGCTTTTGACGGCTGTCGAATGCCACAACAGCCACAGTTTATTTTAGCACATGCTATCACGCACACAAAAGCAGGCGTGCGAATGGCAGGCATCGTAAAAAAAGTGTAAAATTGCAATGAATGTATGTATACGCAACATATGTACATGTGCATAACTTTGTTGGTTTGCTTATTTATTCAAATTTCACTTTTCACTTTGCGGGTTTTTATATATTTTCACTCTTTGCTCTTTTCAACGGCATAGAATTCATTTGTTTATAATTTTTACGAAAGGATTAAAAATAAGCAATAACCCAAGTCCTATATTCAGTACTAAATACTGAAATATGTGCCTCGTTAGACACGAGACAACTTATTATGGAAGAATGCGACTATCCAAAGCACCTTAGCTCAACGTATATACATGTATATATATGTATGTGTGGGCATTAGGGTGATCCAAAAATCCATGTGAAAAAGTAACGGCGGAATTTTATTGCTCTCACCCCTAAAAAAAACTGTTTTTTTATTTTGAAATAAAAAAATATTGTTTATAGCCAGTTTCACCATCAATTTAATGGGAAAATAATTTTTGATTTTCTGTCAAATTCGATATAACATTCAATAAATTAGGATAATTTTTCACTTAAATGCTTTCGTGAAATTGGCTGTTAAAGCGCCCAAAGTTTTCCATGCATTCTATATTTGCGAAATAACAAGTTTTCATGAAAATCAATATTTTTTTATCGGAAAATATTCTTCACTTCACGAGGTTGCCTGCATTAATAATAAATTGTTTATTTGACCATTTTTTTAATATTAGCGATTTTTTATGGGACCACAAATTGCATTTTTTGAAGTTTCAGGGATCCTATAAAAATAGTTAACAACAGCAAATGGCTAAATAAACAATTGAGTATTATTACTGAAGAGAAGGAATGTTTTCGGATCGAAAAATATTAATTTTCAAGAATTCACTACCATTTCCACGAAAAATTGTTTTTTCTCATACATACTATAAAATACATGGAAAACTTTGAGCGCTTTGAACGGCCTTTAAATATTTTTTGATTTCAAAATAAACAAATACATAATATATGAATATTATATATGAATATATAATATGAAACAATCCTAGGGGGTGAGAGCATCGAAATTCCGACTTTTCTTTTTGGAGCACCTTAATGTGCATACAAACATGGAAGTATATAAAAATATGTATAAGTCACTGATTTCTTCAAAAGATAAATCAGAAACTCCTGAAAATCTGACGCAATTATCACAACGCTGGTAAAAGCTGTGATAAGCGAACCCTTCAAGGATGTGTCCTACCACACCGTATCTAAAGGCTGTTTTTGGGCATTCTAAATTACAGCGGTCAACAATTACAAAAAAGAAAATTTGGTGCCGAGATCGCCTTAGTAGTTTATTTTGAGGTTTGCATTGAAAATGCTGAAAAAATATATATATATATTTTTTAGTGTAGTTTTCAATTCAACGGCAGTTTTGCATATTGACTATAATCAATAATTTCATTTATGCATTTTGAAATCCTATGGATACGTTTCTATAAATAAATTGATTTTAATATCATATCTTCGCTAACAGTGAGCCAAATGTAATTCAAAACATTTGTACGCAGTCAAAATATGCCAAAAACCTATAAGTGATTTTATAAAAAGTAGGTACTTATTTGTCCTACTTTAAATCTCCCCAAACTGTTTTGTAAGCTGTGATGTCAGTGCACGGACTGTACCAATTTTTTAGCTGCATAGTATCATAGTTTCTACGATTTTTACCAACAATGGCTAAAAATCCACCATTATTTTCCGGAAATAAAGCAAAGAGATTAAAATAAATATGACAATTTTAATCTGACCGTAACCAATTTAAAAGTGAAATTGCATCTCTTAGATCACTATCTGCTGTTTGTGCAAATATTTTTTTGTTTGCAACACGTCTTGTTCATTTATTCTGAAAGTTATAACTGGGGATATCGACTGTCCTGATATTCAAGTAGGACTCCTCTCAATATCCCTACCAGGAACATGCGTAATTCGGCATATCCAACTTGTGCAGAGTTAAGTCAAATTATGCCATCAATGCTTCTATCAGTCGAGCTCTTAGAGAGCTTAATCAAATTAATCGAGTTCTTGATGATATTGACGTCTCACTTTCAGGAGGGATATTAAACAGTATTCTCTTAAATTACCTTAATAATAATTACTAGTTTGTGTTTGTGCAGTAAGTATGTATGAAGCTATGTATTCATTGATAATAAATAAATAAATAAATAAAAATAAATAAATAATGGTGTGCAAATTTCAAACATTTCCAATCTAATTTGAAGCAAAAAATTTTGTAGCGGAGAGTTATTGCTTGAGCCTCCTATTAAACTCATACAGTCCCGAATAAGGGCATCCGTGATCGAATAAAATTTTTCGAAGTTTCTCTTTGATATAACGGCATTCGGCAGTGAGTTCAATTCAAATTGTATTGGAGGGAAAGCGGGTGTAATTTTTTTCATTCGATTCGAATCGAGGGGGGAGGTCTGACAAAATGTTTTTTTTTTATTTTCACTTGCCGAAATTTGGTGCAATCGTATCCCAATTGTGTGAATACCCAAATATTTTTCTTTATCCCAATCACGAAAAATAATTTGTTGAGATTTGGTTGAGCGTCACCATGTTAAAAATTCCAGTTGCTAGTTGAAAATATGCAGACGATGAATTCAGTTGAGTAATTACTAGGGTGTATTTCTGATTTTTTCGAAACCGAATTTCTCGTTATTCGAATTTGAAAAAAACCGGTTCTTGATTTCCGAATTAGAAAAAAAACGGATGATACAATTTTATTTTACACTGCTTCCATGCAGTGGATGAAGTCCTGATTAAAAATTGCAATGAAACAATTAACAGAAAAGATATATTTTATTTAGAAAAGAGCGAAGCAAAATAAGTTGAAAGTTTTTTTTTTTAGATCAAAAGTAAAGCAAATTAAAATCAGTGAAAAATTCACGTTTGCTCTTATTTAAACATTAAATCATTGCATTTTTCTGCCTTTTTTTCTGAGTGCCTGCCATAAAAAAATTCTCAGAACATTTAAGCGCCAAACATGAATACATATATTGGAATCAAATATGATATAGGTAGTAAGTAGGTAGAAATAAGAGAGTTCCAAAGCACGACTTATTTCAATATCTCATTCGGCGAAACCATGAAAAAATAGCAATTTTTAATAAAGTTGCACAAATTGGATACTTTTATCTCCTACGACGGTTCCGAAATAAGTAATTTTTAGCAAAAAAACCGACTTCAACTCTCATATAAAAAAAAATATATATATATATCTCATGATCCACTGAGCGGATCTTAACCAGATTAGTATGGGATCACCTCTGAGACACTACCTTTCCGATGCAAAAGGAATTATCGAAATGGGTTGACGTAGTCCAAAGTTATGCGGTAACATACATAAAAAAAAAAAAAAATATTCCGACGAACTGATAACCTCCTCCTTTTTTGGAAGTCGGTTAATAAAGGACACCGCCGCTTTACATTAATGGGTTTGAGAAGAATGCCATACTGTTCTTCCCCAAATAACGAAGGGTTAACTTTAAAACTATTTAAGTGTTACCCATAAACTGGAAAAAGCCTTGAAAACTTCGAAAAACTCAAAACTTTTATTGAGAGGTCCAGATTTGTATGAATAAAAAAACCCGGTTTGTTCGATAAAAAATAATATGGGGTTTATTCGATATTCGAAAAATTAAGATTTGGAAATCCAAAAAAAAACGATGAAAACCTGTTTGGAAAAATCGAGTCAATCACCCTAGTAATTATTCTTTTGTTAAAGAAGATAACGGGTACTCTGTAAATAGAACGTGTTTATGGATTCTAGGCCATTTGCTTTGATTTGGGCTTTAAAATAAATAAAATAAAAATTTCACTTTTTTTTATCATTAAGGGCCGAATTCACAGTACGTAATTAACGCAGAATTGGCAGATAACTCAAGATTTTCAGTATTTACAAAAAAACCCTTGTATTTTTTTTTTTTTGTATTCAAAAATTTGTGGTTCGCATCGTCTGCGGTCTCAAAACAATAATGCCAGTCCATAGAAGAAGAAAAAAACACTTTTACTTTACTTCTTAATAAAGGATAATCTCTCCTACGCACATATGCACACAATCTTGCTTCCTAGATATGTAATTGCCTCACTCATTAACAGCATTTTCACGCCAATCAAATAAATCACATTTCCCATGCAAGCCCTCTAAATCAAATCCAAATTATATACGCAACCGTAATTTAATACCCACTTATTGGCTATTGGCACATGTGTTACTTGTGTGCTCAAAAGCTATAAAGCAAATCAAATTACTTTTTTATGTATGTATACATATAATTAATGCATTAAAATAATTACCATTGCCTAGCGCTCGTGCTTTCGTCCGTTCAGAATTGTGGTGAAACAATAATAAATAGTTGCTGATTAGGCAAACGTTTATTGTTGATGTTACGCACGATTTACACGCCAACACTTAATTCAACTCTACACGCATACATTTGTATTTATTTTTGGATTTTTTTTTTTTTGTTTCAATGTTAATGGTACACTGAAAAAAACTCTGGTTATTGGTAAATGAAAGTAGAATAATAGAAAAACCTAACTTAAGAAATGGAATTGCAATTTACAAACCTCACCAGACCAAATTCTATGCAACATACTTCTATTACAATGAAACAGTTTATCTCAGAACCGTTGAGTTAGAGAGAGTGCAAAGTAAGATTTTGACAACTTTCACCAATATATAAACAGGATAAGATCCCTGAAACATCGACCCTTGCTCGGGTAAAACTCGCCTCGTTCCGATTCGATGAGCCGGCTGTCGTGCAAGCGAAGATTCTCCTACCAACCAAATTGACTATGAAGTCATTTACGACATAAACCATCCAAAATTTTGGACGTCACGTTTGTTAGCCTTTTCTCACAACTACGACCTCCAATAAGCTACAGAATAAAGCCAAGAGGTTCTATATAGATTTCGAAAATACTACTCGTGGCTCTGTTTCGAGGGCACTGGTCCAAACAGCCACATACCCTCCTACTGTTGGTTGGATCGGCGCTATGCTTCATGGGCGAGAAATCACATTGTCCTAGAGTAACACTCAAGTGCGGGTCAGAGTCATGAAAGGGTCCTTTCTCCCTTGCTTGGGTCACTTGTGGTAGACGTACTCTTAATCAAAGAGCCAAACCTTGACTCTCACACTCTTGGTGGGACAGTGCTTAAATACTCCGATGAGGTTAATATCTAGATTTTATGCTAGATGAGAGGCTTCATTTCGGCTGTCATCTTGAAAAAAAACTATTGCTAAAGCCACGCGGGCCATTTGGGCTTACAGAAAACTTTTTTGAAGAACATGAGGTTTCAACTCAAGGCTAGCTCTAGAATCGCTGTAATCAGGCGTTTATAAAACCAACAGGAGCTGCAAGGGAGCTGCAAGTTCTACTTTTTAACGACTGCTTATATGCAAAGAAGCTTCATGCAGGTATTCTTGCGGTGCTACTAGGATAAGAAATTTGCGGAATTTCTGATTTCATAGGTAAAAAAGATTCGCTTTCTCATAAAGTCCGTAGTCAGAGCTGTGTAATGATTGAATCAATTGAGTGTGCACTCTCATTTTTTTCGTTTCAAAAATGTGATTGTTTGATTTAAAAAATTTAACAACCACTCTTGAGATTGGTTACAAATTGTAAACACAAAATATGTAGTGTGTTATGGAATGGTTGACACCCATTCACATAGAGAATGTGAATGCAAAAAAAAAAAACTCAATCATGTATGATTGGACGTTTATGGGAATGCAATCTGTCATTATCATTCAGTACTAATACTATTTGTTGTATCAGGGTTGAAATTTTTGTACTCAAAATGTGAAACCAGAAGATTGCCATCTCCCTTAAAATAAGTAAACAAATAAATATTTGGTGCTAAAATATTTTTCTAAGTGTTTGGCCGAACTTCTGCTCAAACTTGAGGCATGAGTTCTGATTTTATAAGAAGAGTTTTCAAGGCAGAAATATACTGGAAGGTTTGCCATTGCGTGCCGAAGGACGACTGCTATTTTGGATTATGATCTGACCAGGTATTTATCGATGGTCCTATGGAGTGGAAGTACGCACATGTAATCACTCTGCTACGGCGGCCGCCGTAAGTACATGCTATACATATCGTCGTTTCAAAGTATAAAACCGCGTATCAAGAAAATGCAAAACCGCGTAATTGCATAAATTATTTTCTAGAGACTAAAGTCACCCATATTTCAAAATGGTTATCTTTTTTATAAAGCAAACGTATTTCTGGCTAGTATATTTCAGGACGAATGAATAAGAATTGAGCCAAGAGATTAGATTATTTATTCTTAAAATGCATGAAAACTATAGTATGCTTGCAAACAATTAATAACATTTTGTGATAAACAGTTTTACAAATGTATTTGCACTTCAAATTTGTATTTTAATAAAGTATTAATTAAATAAATTATTATTGTAAATTATTATTTTAATAAATAGATATAAAGATATTTATACTTGGCAACTCTTGGACTTTTCTTCATTTGTAACAAATGACAGATGTAAACAAAATAAAAAAATAATTGTATTTTTACAAATTTAAAGCAAACGGGCGTTCTTTACAAAAAAATGTAGTTAGGGATCGAATTGCGCATATTTTTTTTACAATATCAAGTGCCCACAAGAAGTGTTAAACCACTAAATAGCTTAAAAAACGCTTTCAAAAGTTCGAAACGAGAGTGAAGTGCAGTGTTCAATTGTGATCGAAATTGCAGGCAAAATTTGTGCGTGTGTAATTAATGTTTTACTTATTTGAAGAAATGTTGCCCGTTGTTATTAAAAATAAGCAAACCAAGACCCCCGCTTTCCACTAGTGGTTACATAATACTTGAATAGCTCCTTAATTAACATGTGTTTGTTTTGAGCACGCACGGCCAGTTAAACAGGCATGTCTGAATCGATTTCCTTCATCATTCTTAGCAATTTGATGTGCATTTTTATTGTTATGTGTTGCAAACAGACATTTTAGGAACTAAATAGGTTCTAAAATCTCTGTACACAAGCGCACTTATTTTTAACAGTTTCCAGTTTATGTAATATTAATCAAAACAGCTTTTATTTATTTTATGTATTATGTGATTTCTGGAAGCGTCGAATACAAAAAAGAGCTGTGACTGGGTTTATGTAATTTGAAATTGTATTGATGATTACTAATAATAATAGAAAAGCGCTTACATATCGACACAACTAAAAATTTCATATATTTCAGTAGAGCCAATTAAAGATTTTTTGTTTCGTAATTTAGCAATATGTCTTGGAACGTAATTATTCCGGATTATATGCAGTCATACTGTAAGCTTTCAAATTATGTATTTTTCTAAACCTGAAATTTTGAATTGTGCCGTTATTGCAGAGTACCATCGACATATGTTAGTGTTTGGCCGAGCTACTCCTCCGATTGTGGCATGCGCCTTGATGTTGTCGCACAAAGGGGAGGGACCTACAGTTTTACGCCGACTCCTGCCGGGGGCCGACCACTATTACAAAAAACATTTTCTTTTTTTTTTGTTGGCCGGAACTGGGCTCGGACGCTCACCCTGCGGAATGGTAGTGCGCACTTCTAAACACTACACCACAGCGATCGCTTAATTAATTTTAATCATTAATCGCGATTAACCATTTATTCGTTAATTTTTAGTCATTCATAGACTAACATTTTGTCGACAATACTCGCATAAGATAGTCCCAAATTTTCACAAAAGAGAAAAGTGATTTTCTTCAAAACTTTTGAATGACGTCTTGACTGAACTTACTAATTCGGAATTTCTACTATTACTTATAGAGTAGGCTATTCATAAAGTCTGGGTAATGAAATACAAATTTTTCTATTATAAGTTCCATAAATATAAGGAGACTTTTATTGTTTAATTTATTTTTTGCACATAAACTTGTATCTCGAACTTCTTTTTCCAAAAAGTGAGGATGTCAAAATTTCAATAGATATCGGATGTACGGTAATTTTCCAAAGAGATCTCCTAATAGATAAGTTCATGAAAATTATTCCAAACGAAAACTTAAAATTGATAAAAAAATAATAACTAATTTATATTAGAGGTTTGAAGTTTATCCCACTGTAAGTATGAAATCTTCAGCTATGTGTTTCCATTGTCACTTTTTCGTAGCCATATCAACAGCCTGACAATTAAGAAGATTGTGACATTTCATGCTACCATACGCAATATCTTAAATCCTTCAAATTTTATTATTAACCTTTTGTTTGTTAAAAACATTTTCTTCTTAGATTCGAAACTTGATCAAGCAAAATTGCCTTTGTTTTTGACTAAGAGATGCTCAATAAGCTCAGAATTGTAGTTCTCATTTGCATACATAACAATAAATTATTAATTTTTGTTTCACACCAACTCCAATATTGAATAGTAAAATATATTTTAATCTTACCCAAATAAACAACGATTTAGTTCAATGGTCAATCACATATAGAGTATAGGGTGGTACTGTGTTAAAATTTTAAAGTTTTTAAACGTAAAATGACGGCTAATACCTTTATAAGCGTTTTGTAATTTAACCAAAACTCATTAGCATCTACTCAAGCAAGGAATTATTTACTTTTCAACATGCATTAGCAGAGTGCACTTCTCTTTTGTTTACAATTTGGTTGTCAAACACACTACATCGGATCTTTTGACACATTTACCAGAATGTACCACCAGGTAGCTTCTGACAAAGAGATGACCTTACTTACTCTCTTATTTGTCCTCTCAGTTGCCAGAAAACCAAGTACGATTTCCGGTAAAATCTGGAAATTCTGGTAAAAAATGGTAATTTCGGACTCATGCGGGTTCACAACTAAATAATATTGGGAATACTTTTGAGGTGTTTGAAGAGGGTTGCGACCTGTTTGAAACTAAATTCAATTATAGTAATCATATTTGGACCTTGACACTTTTGCTAAGTTTTGGCCGAGTTTCTCCTCCGATTTGTAGCGTGCGCCTTTGCTGTTTTTTTTATTAAAGACACTAAGATTTTTAAAATATTTTCACTAAAATTTTATCAACCTAAATGTAAAGCTTATGCCAAGTAGTTATCTAATTTAATGTAAATTTTAAACATTTTCAAGATAAAACATGAATTATATTTAAAACGTAAATGTTAATACAACTGTTTTATATATAATCCCAAACATATGATATAAAATCCCCTCTACCAAAAAACTTAAATTGGGTAACGCCGGTTTGAATTTTTACAATTGAGCAATTGTCAAAAATCTTCCTTTTATCAAAAAGTTATTTACCAGGGTGTCTTTGAACTAATGATTGGTACTGAGTTAAAGAATGCACACACATAAAAGATTGCAGCCTTTTCAATACTCATTCAGTTTAACACCTTTTTTTGATTGGGCATTGGTTTTTTCAATCTTGCTATGAATATGTTGATGTGTTAATTCATAACTGCTTTGAGAGAATGGAAAATTCAAAAATTTTAAACCTCAATCCTAAGCGAAGAATAAGTAATGAAAACTGGATAAAAAAAAATTGTTGATTTAAAATTGAAAATGATTTCACACTTACACAGCTCTGTCCGTAGTATAGTTGTTAGATCTCCCTGCTCTTACTTCCAGATACGTACATGGATACACAGACGGGGTGGAAGAAAATGTAGGTGCAGGTATTTAAGAGCCTGGAACCAAACTTGCAATTTGCATGGGCGGATGGTCGATGCAGTAATAGTAAACAGTGTGGTCTTAGGAGCTCTTTTTCGAGAGTGATAAATAATTACTGAGTGTGTACACTCTGCACGCAGTAAGTTTTGGGGAGCAATAGGGAGCCAAACACAGACCAGGCTTATGGCTGTGCCACCTTGTGTTCAACCTGCTGCTGCCCTGAGCCCGAAGGACATAACCAAGCTTCAGGACACTTTCATGGATGAGATATGGAAAGAGTGGTCACATACATTTTCATTTTGCGAGGTGTAACTCCGTGAGGTATGCTCCTTTTGAACTGCAGGGATGAGCGTACCTCAACCCGACTGGAAGAATAAGCAGCTAATCTATAAACCTAGCTGGGTCCGGCGATGTGATCCAAAAGGGGTGGTAGCACCCCAGCGTTTGACAAAATCACGGTTTTCTGTCGATGAGCACTGATAAATCAGCCGAGTTTGCGCTGGGGCTACTGAGGCTCAAAAATAGGGTATCAAAATTTCCTTAAGGAAGGTGATATCCTGCAGCGCCGAAGACAATGGTCTCAGATACAATCTGCGCATAGATGAAAAGTCTTATGTGAGTATAAAAAAGGCTGGTTTCAATCTCAATTTGGTCACGGCGGGGACGTGGTGAGAGAAGACGACAGACGCGACAATGCAAGTCGACACGGCAGCTAAGCCCAGTAATGATGAGGTGACCGAGGCGACAACGGACCTAACGGCTAACCAACCTCCCGCTTAAATTCAGGTACCTGCTCCTGATAGTACTCCAGGCCTGGCAACAACACCAACCAGACGGAATACGTGCCCTCTATTCCGGAGCTCCTATCAGATATAAAGAGGCTTGAGCCACTTGCGGAGCGAGAGCGACTTTCGGCTCTCGGATTTGGACGAGCCTAAGCAATGAGAGCATGCACTTGGCGCAGGTCAACCTGCGTCACGCGTTGGCTGCTTCGACGGACATCGCAAGCAGGTTTGCCACGGAGTAGCTGGGCAGCCTAATGATCCAAGAGCCGTACAACTAGAGAGGCTTAAATCACAACAGAAGCAAAGTGATTTGGGACCTTTCCTGGTGTGGTAGTGAAATATAATGTCTACTTCTGGATTAGAGAGTTTTTAACACAGGATCTGGAAGCAGTCCAATAAACGACAAAACCACGGATATGGTCTTTGTTGCGGCATATTTTTTGGTAGGGTCATCTCATCTAAGAACAGGCGCAAGCACTTGCATAAGCTAGGGATCAGGTAAAGCGATCAATGTTATTTTTTTTACTCCGCTTAAGAAACCTTATTGCACCTCTTCCTGAACTGTTAGGCCATTTCCCGCAGAATGGAGAGATGCATAGAACATCTATGGCTAAGAGAAGAGCACATACACTCCGCACCCTCGGGATCTATTTTGAAATTTAAAAAGACTTTAGGGATAGTTGTAGTTTAGTGGTGAACTGAGGACACAATAGACCTAATGGTGGCAGTGCTTACCCTATTATGTATGTATATCTCTCTATAACCCTACCAACTTATCGTAACTACGTACAACCAACTCTGATTTCGCTGCCTGTATAAATAATAACCCAAATCAACATATCAATAAAACACCGTCTCTATTGCCATTCAAATACAAATACAATTATGCATTTTTTAAGTATATACATAGTTATGCGTGTAAGTACATATATATGTTAGTATAAAGCTATTCATTCATTCAATCCGATCCACAAAATTGTTGCAACAGCTAAAGCGCTCAGCCATTTGTTGGGTAATTAAGCAGAAAACCACAAATACATAGCACAAATAACAAGTGATTGAAGGCAAAAAACGTAAAATAGCGAAGACAAGTGATGCCAAAATAGCGGGAAGAAAAAGAAGAATAGTGTGAAACGCCCAAATTCAGGAAGAAGCATGCCGGGTGAAAAGGGCAATGCAATTGAAAAGCAAACAAATCGAAGTGAGCACAGCACAATTGAACAATTTTTAAGCTTGTTTTCGGATAACAAACCAGTCAAGTGAAGCAAATGTGTTGCAGGTAAGTGGGAGAAAAAAAAACAGCAACAACAACCAAAAAAAAAAACAATTGTAACCATATACGAGCAGTGAAAACAACAGTTAAGAAAACAAATGCAATACAAATCGTACTAAATGCTATAACAATAACTGCCAAAAACGTGTGAGCTACAGACAAAGTCACACATACATTTTTTTTTACATACATACATACATACATATATAAACAATGTTAACACTTTGACATGAAATCAGTTGGCATGCTGTCATTGATTCAAAGTGTAATTATACGACGCGCAATAAAAGCAGCTAACAATAATAAGCAGAGTGTATAAGTAAATAAATATGTATGTACTTATACAAGCAAATAACAACAGACAAAGCTGTGAACAGACAAACAACCAGCGCAAGAATAATAATAACACGAAAGTTTATTAACTTTCGCTCTGCCAAGAAGTTCTAACAAGCTAATGCGGTAATTGATATACACACTTACTTACATAAAAGAAGACGTTATGAAACTAAGCTGCTAACAATGTTGCCAGAACCACTGTTTTAATCATACATTACAGTTTCTTTCTAGATAACTTTACAATTTTTAAACTACCTTCTATTTAGTATGAATTCAAATTTGTTTTCGAAATTTCAAATTTAAATTAATAAATTAAAATTTCTCTTACTGTTTTTTCAGATTTAAAAAAAAAATAAAAAAAAAATTTAAAAAAATGGTTTCAGCTCTCCCTTGCACTCCAGTCGCCACTTCAAATGCGCAAAGAATACTTTTCCAAATCATATTGAATGAAATAAGAAGTAAACTAGAAATTCCAGCATTCGCTGATATTTTAAGAACAAAATATTGCTTAAAAAATATTCAGGCTCTGCTAAATTTAAGGTTTCCAATCAAGTGTATAACAAAATTAAGAAAGAAATTTAGGAAAAATTATGAAACTGAAATGTGATTTAAATGTCTCAGTTTATAAAGTCTGTTTTTTTTCAATTTAAAATTTTTAGGGCCGTTAACTTATCTATTTTAAAGTATAGTTAAATCATTCATCAAAATTAACTACAAAAATTTCTATGGAATTTTCTATAGTTAAATTTAACTAATGATTTAACTATACTTTAAAATTGATAAGTGAACGGCCCTAAATTATTTAATTTGAAATAACTTGTTATTTTTTCTTAGGTTTAACTAAATGTCTCAAAAGTTCTCTTCGTTTTTTGAGGTTTACAGCTTTTTGGTCGAAATTACATTTTTTCGGAAACCTACAGGTCTTTGAAAAAAAAAATATGGCAACACTGACTGCTAAATAAATTTATATTTGTATAAATGTATGTGTGTAAGTCTCTATAATGGCAGACAATATTGCAGCACGCTATTTAGACTTTTGAAAGAAGCTAACGATTGGAACTTATGTATCATAGTAACTTAGATGAGTAATTCTTGTAGTATATAAATATATACAGTGACTCAAACACGTGACTAATCATTGGTTTCTTTATATATTAATAATTTTTCCGAGTCACATTTTTCTTTTTCTCTATGAAAGTATTGTCCAAGCTTTGACCAAAACTATATAAATCAAAGTCTCAAACTTTATACAAAACTTAGGAAAATTCAGCAAAATTTCATCAAAATTTCAAATCTATCCAGGACTTTTCGCGTGGTTCTCTTCCAAGCTCGAACATTTATAATATTAAGTATCGTCGATAACGATGTTTAACTGGGAGGTAGTGATAACAAGACATTGAACAACCGGTCCAAAAATAAAATGTAATTTTTTCCCTCTGTGTTCCGAACCGCACAATTTGTGATTAATCGCTTCTATTCAATTTTTTTCGTCCCGCTGAAGTTGTGTAGAACTTTTTCAATGATGAATTTCACCCATACATAGACAGCGAAACGCGCGCTATGTGGGACCGCTATAGGGATCTGAAGAGGGAAGCGA